>NW_026623269.1:1323835-1347670 GCF_030028575.1 Malurus melanocephalus | reverse complement strand
CCCTCCCCGCTCCCCCGGCCCGCACACCGCGCTCACCGAGCCGCGCAGCCCTCCCTCAGCCCCTCCCCGCGCCCCGGGCCCGCACACCGCGCAGGCCCCGGCCAGCGACACCGCCCCGCCGCAGCCCCGCTCGCCGCCCGCGGTACCTGAAGGGCCGCAGGGCTCCCGGTGTTCATCCAGCGTGTTTACCCGGCGGGGGCCGCTCCGCCCGGGAAGCGCCGCGCCGCGGAGCAGCGGCGGCACCGCCCCGGCCCTGAGGCGCCGTTTGGCTCTGGAGCCCCGCCCGCAGGAGCAGCGGCCCCGCCCCGAGCCCCGTCCCCGCCCGCTGGGACAGGCAGCTTCAGCCGCGGACCCACTCACAGACGGACCGTGCTAAAAAATGCCAGCTCAGGCACCAGAGGCAGGGATGTGAAACCAGAACCGCTCTGTAGAGACACAACTTGGTACAAAATTAACGTCAGGAAATCACTATTCGCATAGATACACTAATTACCACAGCCTGCCAGCTTTAACCACAGAGAGACAAGGAGAGGAACACTCTTTTACCTCCAGAGCAGGTATCTATGTATCAAATGCATCTATTGTATCTATCAATATGTATCTAATAAAGGAAAAAAAAACCATGATTTTCAGCTCTGTGCCCGTGTATTATTATTTACCACACTGCAAATTCCAATACTTGGACGTACTATCAAAGCTCTTAAGTATTTTATAGCTCAGAATACTTAAATCATAYGTTGTATCACAGTTGGAGTGAGGAATTATAAAACATGAATCCAAAAATAACAGATGAAACAAGTGCAGGTGTTGGAGGTCTTTATTGAGATTATAGCACAGATACACTTCTATAGTTACCTTTCCACTTTTATACGATAGTTAAAAACGCTTGCTACAGTGCACATATAATTTAGTAACCGAGAGAATCCAAAACTTAACTGCAGTTCAAATAAATAAATAACCTAAATTTTCAGGTTTATATTTTAAAAAGTAAAAGGAACTGTACAATATGAAAATATAACAATACATAAACATTAGAATCTAAAGTTTTGTAGAAATAAAACTGCAATTTCCCATACATAAAGAGTGCAAGAAATAAAATTCAAATAAGCTTCTGAACTGGGAATTGAAACRATTCTTAAATTATCATGCAGACATAGCATTTAAAGCCATGCTGGTTTCTATTACAGCATTAATGGTATCCCTTTTACTTGAAAAATTGATAGCCATTAAGCTCACTGTGAMAACTGCTGCCAATCCACTCTTTTCTACAGTACATTATACACAGAGGTATTCTGTTGCATTCAAAAAGTAAAATATTACATGTTTCTACTGAAAAAAGTCAATATTTTACTTTTTCCCCTCCAACATGTTAGCTTGTTCAAAACAATGTGATGTAGTAAAATCAGCAACATTTTTCCCGGGTTAGATGAAAAGAAAGAAAAMCCCCCACTATATAATGGACCATAATCAAAAAGTGGTTACTACCTAGTCAACCTTTAAAGTTCAGGGKTTTTTTACTAAAAATGTTGAAATTGTGGAGATGTTATAAAGTCTGAGCTCTTGTTTGAAAGTAATGAGTACAACAAACCTGAAAAAACAGTGGAAGTAGTTTTTCTTTTATGTGTGTTGTAACTACATACAGACTTGATTAAAGTGTTCCTCAACTTAAGTTTCTATACAAAATTCTCATTGAGGCAAAGAACAAGGAATGCAATTAATACCAAACTGTAAACACATCATTCATGTTACTTTGAGTGCACATCAACAACAGAAGAGTTCTCCTCATAGACTTTGGCAACAAGACTACAATAGGTCACAGCAGCATGAGTTCAACATGGAAGACTGGAAGCACTGCAAAAGAATATACTAAAAACACCAAGACCTCCTAGAAACCAGAAAAATCAGTGACAAGTGCCCCTCCTCTTGACAGGACACTCTCCTGCTCAACTGCTGCTCTCTCAAAGCCTCATTATTATTACTTGTTTTGACAGTTCTGTAGTCTCAGGTCTCTGTGCTTTAGCTGCATAGGTTGCCTTTGTTTGCACGCTAACCATTGTAGGTCCAAAGGGTTACAGTTCTGTCTGCAGAAGATGACAAGAAGGAAAGATCTTGTGTGTGCCATCTGCACTGAATAACTTTGTCCTTGTGCTCCCCTACCACCATCAGAGGAAGCTGCTTTGTCAGGTCACCTGTGGAAGAGGAACAGAAAGCATTAGTCATGTCATGAATTTATATCCCAGCCCTGGGGAAGCAGGAGGTTTTTTGATTTTTTTTTTAACCAGTTTGCTTATTAAAGCTTACCTCTGTATTTCACCTTACKAAGCATACTTGACCCCCCCTTTCTCTCTCTCACACACACACRSAGCATAACATAAGGCCCCAGTGTTTCAGTTTTTAGGCATCACCAGACACAATACAACTTAAAAATACAGATCTCCACCATTTTTACACAAGATGATTAAAATTTAAAGGTTCAAGAAAGTCAAGTCAATCAGACAAACCCAATATCTTCTCTCTTTTTAACTCATCCCAATAAAAATAAGGATTATTATACCTTTTTAGGATTTTTTTCCCAAGGGTCAGTTTTATGAATGCTGTCTGAAAGCAATRGCCATCTCACCAGGCAACAGTGTTAATCAGTGGATTTACTGTAATGATACCCTCATCCCAAAACAAGATTCAGTTCACTGCCTACACTTTGAGCAACACAAGTAGCCAATTTCCAACAGATGCAATCACAGATATAAATGCCCAGCCTTTCAAAGCTCTACTCTTTCTCCTCTTTCAAAGTAAAACCTGATCTTTGAGCCAAGTTCTCAACTCCAACATTAAAAGCATCAAATGGGAAGTTGACCCATGACACTTTGCTGCATTACCTTGCAAGTCTGTCACCTTGATTTTCATGTCGTAGGAGCCGGTGAGCAGGTAGTGCGCGCCCGGGGAGAAGCGCACGGAGCGGACATCGCTGGCGTGGGGGTGGTAGCTCTGCACCATCCTGCCCCCACGGATGTCGTACAGCATGCAGCTCGAGTCCTCCTGGCCTGTGGCCAGCAGCCTGCCACTGGGATCCACTGCCACTGAGGCTACAGCACTTCCTGCAGGGGGACAGAAACCTCAGACACCTTAGACACCTTTGTGCAAATAGCCAACTTTATTTTTTACACAGGAATATACATTGTAAAAGAACAGCAAAAGGTGAACACCTGAAATTGAACTTGAACTGTTCAAGTTCAATAACCTAGCTACTGTTACCTAACAATAAGAAAGCTTCTATGTTTCAGTGCTAAAAACTGAAGACATAGGTACATTGGAATCATAGCAAAGACCTATTAAAGCTGCATGAGAAAAGTATCTTTCCATCACAAGGAAGAAAGTCACTCTTATGAAATAATAAGGAATACTGCAAGGAATTCACCCTGGCCCTAAAGTTTCAAGGACTTCAGTTAGTTTGCTGTATTTAAATGCCTTTGAAAGTGTTTGTTTGAAAGCTGTAAGGCAAAAACACTACCTCTATCCTCAGAAAGAAGTATTACTTTACAAGAGGCAAACCAACTTACAGGTATATATCTTTCACAGGTACTTTCTTTAAGCAAAGCCTTCTTTCTGTGCCACCTGCCCCCCTGCCCCCACTCTCTCTATATGACCCTGACATCTTCAAAATCTATTTCTATGCCAGGATGATTAGAAGYATGATAGCAAGTCTTGCCTGTTCCATGAAATGTTGTTCCCACAACACGAACACAGCTTGGCACTCTCAAATCCCAGAATCTTACAGTCTTRTCTTGGGATCCAGATGCAATCATCCAGCCACTCCATGTATAAAGTGCTAAAATATGTCCTGCAAACAAGAGGACTGCTTAATTTTTTTAAACATCATTAATCCAACACTGAAATATTACAGCTGGGATTATGTGCAGAGACTTAACAGTCCTGTGGAAAACCTGCAGGTTGCATGATCCAATGCAGCAGTGTATGGCAATATCCAGCTTTGCATATTCTCTGCAATAAAGTGCACTCTCTCCATTAGATTAACAGCCAACATAGTTAAAAACAACCACTTCCCACCTCCCCTCAAAACATCCCAAGAGCAATTGGGAGAGGAAAAAAAGTCTTGCTAAAAAGAAAAACACAATGACTTTAAACCAARTCAAACCAAAACAACCCAACAACTTTATTAGAATATAATACAGAGTTACAAAGTGTGAGAGAAGCCCCCTGTACATACCAGTGTGACCACTTAGGGCATGCAGGCCTTGTCCTCGCTGACAATCTGTTGTGTAAATATTACAGTCCCCTGCTCCAGCACTTATTAAAATAGCACCACCACTTTCAGGGCCTTCCATAAAAGCAAGGTCTCTGATTGTCCCATCGTGCATGCTGAATTCCAAATCTGGTCCTAAAAGAATTTAAAAATCACAAAACAAAGTAAGGCATACTTTATTTGTTAGTGCTGTGCTCTTTAAAATGGTTACAGAGATAATGCAGTAATTTYAGGCAAGGATGAAGATGCTACCAAGTGCAAACATGGCTGTGCACTTTAGCACAGAACATGCTATTGCACTTACTACAGCTCAGATAAAATCTCTAAGAATTTTGGTTTCAAGTGTAGCTTGAGCTTCCTATTTCCTAAAGCTTTGCAAAACGTACATAAACCATCAGCACCGCCAACTGCAGCCTCATTTCCTCATAGAGGACATTTATTTCTTTTTGTAAACTCTGGTGAACTCAGAAGACTCTCTCTGCCARGAGGAAAAGACCATTGAGAGCACTGACCCACAAAGGACATGGCAGCCTAAGTTCAAAACACAAAAGAGTCACATTCAACATATTGATGAGGAGGGTTGGGCATGGAAAGYAGCATTTGCTGGGACAGAAGCCTTTCTATGATGGCTGAGAAGACAAATGACAGAATTAGGCAAGAGAAAAGGGAACTAGGAGTGGAAATAAATTCTTAGTGACAACCAAGCTCTAGAGCTGGGTAAGAACAGCTGGTTGTTTTACTATATATGGAGACGAATCTGTCAGGGGATAGCACAATACCCCGAGTCTTACAAAATGAAACCAGAATGCAACATACCAACCCAAACAAAACCCTAAAGGTAATGCCCAATCTCTCAGCGGCTTTTTGCTAGATAGATACCACAGTGATGGCAAAAGGGAAAAGAGACTAAATTAAAATATTGGAATAAAAATTACAAAACATAATCAATGTAATTTGAATGGCTTTGACAAATATTGGAAAAATATTTTATTTATTGAAAATAAATTCTTTGAACCAAATACATGCACAGTACCTGTTGCATTACAAGTTTCTGCATTAAAAGGCAGCACTTTCACGTATTTATCATTAGAACCAGTAGCTAACAGCTGTCCACAGGGACTCCAAGCTACACAGTAGATGGATCCTTTATGATGCTTATTCCTTTTGAAGCGAACTACAGGTTGTTTAGGAGTATTATAAGCACTGGTAGAAGAAAAAACAAAATCAAKAAAATTTCCTTTTATTTCTAAAGAAAACAAAGTATTCTAAAATAAAAATGCTATTATTTTATTATTTTGGGTAACACAAAATTCATATGACTACTTGCATTGAAGCATAGATATGTGATCAAAGACAAAAAGATCTCCACGTCCTTTTCTCAGTTTTAACTCATCTTCCCATTTTATCTGTGATCTAACACGTAAAAAAGAACTTACACAGTCCCTTTACCTGTAAAGGGTTGACACMGATAAAACACAGTAATTACTAGCTATAGTAGAATGAAACCTTTTCAAATGAAACCTGAACTGGTGTGATGGTGTGATTTTTTTCTACATCCTTCATACGCCTTAATTCTATGGCCACTTTTGAATATGCATGAGTTCAGCTAAGCAACTGCAGGCTAAGGTTGAGCAAGAAAAACAGATTCACCATTGTGTTAATGCAAGAATCCTGACAGCATCTAAATATACAATAAAACCATGTCAGCTCTGCACACTGCTGAAATAAAAGTAACAGTCCCAGTAATGTACATTTCCTTGATTTACATCAATTACCTTCCTACAATGTTCCTTCTCTGCTCTCACAGCAGGAAGAAACCAAGTACTTAGGATAAAGTGTTGCAGTATCCACCTCCATCAATATTTACTCCAGTAATATCAAGAAGAGAAGTTCAACAAATTCAACAGGTACTGAAAAAATTCATAAACCTTACTATAAGGTACAAGTACTTGAACAAAAGAGGCAGAGAGAAAAGACAAGAAGACAATCATTCAAGTCTGTTGAAAAAATCTTTGGAGATTAACATGGCTTCAGTGAAGAATACTAAAGTAAATCTACACAGAAGCTAATTTGATTTTGTTGCCAGAGAGGAAATCCATGAGAGATTAGCCTAAATCAGGATCATTCTACACACTACAGAGCTTTCTAAATGGCCTAAAGCCTTATCTCACACTCTGAGTTCGGATTCATCACGTCAGAAGCTGAGAATCACTGACTGTCAGGACACAGGAGCACCTACCCAAGTCAGAGACCACGTTGCCAATCCACTTCATGGAAGGACTTTGATTATTTGAGCACCATGTAACATGCACCTGCCAGTGCTTAATCTTTAAGGTGTGCAAAAAAACTAGTACTATTATACCTTTGGAGAAAGGAAAAAAGCCAACTCCAAATCAACCCGTCCTGAATCATACATCAGTTTGAAGGACAATTGAAAAAAAAAACCTCTAGAAAGGCCCAACAAAGCTTCAGAGAACAGGTATTCTACACAACCACAGCTGTTTGGAAAGCACATAATTCTGAATGCATGTCTAGACTCATGTTGTTACAAAGATTAGAGTATCTTTAAGATAATGTAATCKCTCTGCTGATTTGTAAATCCCATGATGAAATGTTTTGGGCAAACTGTAAGCACAGTTAAGCGGAAGAATTACAAGGTCAGAATTAAGGAAATCTCAGTATTCCTTTCATGTCCAGATACACCACGTCACTTGTCAAATCAGGTTGTGCACTGCAAGTACAATCTAAAGCTGCAGAGCTGCTCTAACCTTTCCCAATGCTGAGAATAAGCAGCTGTGCAGGAGCCAACGTGTGCTGCACTGCTTACCAGTCAAGAGGCTGCTTGGGCTTCAAGCCCAGTAAATTGGCTTGCATTGGGTAACAGAGAAATCGATTCCTTTTTTTRTTGTGTCATCCACTGCTCATAAATATTTTGGAATTAAACTTCAAAGGCTACCTTACTGATGATATTTAAGGAGGAGAAAAAAGAATCWGATTACTTTTTGAACCCTTTAGTACTGATGTTTGTGCTTCCAAAGTGGGAAGATGKCCCAGATAAAATCACTGTGCATGCTTGTAGCTCCTAAAATTGTGAAGTTTTAAATGCCTGCACTTCTCCCCTACTCCAAGAAAATAACATAAGTGGAGCAGAGATAAGGAGATTATTACTGATGTCAAATATTTATTTCCAGCTGTATTTTCCCCATGTTATTAAAAAAATGGATGGAAAGAAAACTGAAAATACAGGTGCACAGTGAACCACAAATAGTGCTTTTTCTGTCAGGGAACCAATATACCCAGAAAACAATGTTTAGAGTAAAATCAGGTAAACAGACACGCTCTGGCAAGGTTTGCTGTAGAAGYACAAGAAGATAAAGCTCTCTACTGTTAAATCTGTCCTCCTGCCAGAAACTGAAYCTTGTGCTGGCTGGGAACTGACACATGCTTTCTCCCACTTTTACAGCTGGAATATCAAAACCACAGACCAACCAATAAATTCAGAAAAGCCCAACTGCTGAGACAAAAGATAACGCTTCTGTAAGGAAAGGCATGGTCTTGTTGCCACAAGTACATCTGGCAAGTAATGAAAGRGAGCAAAGTAGTAGCCCACAAACATACAAATACTTCAGCAACCACCTTATTTTTGTTCAACAGTTCAGGATTCCAAGGAGAACACTGCTCTACTTATGACAATAAAATAAAAGAATGAAATGTACAGATATCAGTAGCTACAAGAGAAAGAAGTGCTATGAARCAGAAAAACAAAGGATTATACTGGCTTTCTTACCTTGGGTCAATTACTTCTGGATAGGCACAAACTCTCAAAGTTTTAGAGTTGGAGCCAACAGCATAYAAACTCCCACTGGGATGAAAGGCTACAGCTCTGACAGCTTGTGTGTCTTCTAGAGTATTAATGCAAATAAATTGCTTTTTTGACTTGTCATCCTGTRTAGAAGGACAACAGTCAAATTAGACTCTTCTGTGTAAAACTGGACATTTTAAAGTAGATGTGACTGCTTTGTGGAATAATGTAAATCTACTGTATTCCAAGTATTAACAAGTAGCAGCACAGCAGGTTGAATTACTCAAAAAGCACTGTTTTGAAAACAGTCTACTTCAAGTCCAAGAATGATTTGAAGCTCTTTTGTTCAACTAACTTCTACAGACAACATTAGATTAACACTTCTCTTTCTCCCTCCAGATTTCCACTTGCTTTTGTTCCTCCTAAATAGCCCATCTCAAATGGGCAATACTACAGTTTATTTATGGGTAAACACATTTGATTGTGAAACTTGCAAGGGGAACAAGCTTCATTTTTACTGAAAACAGTCCAAGTCAAACACAGTTTCTAAACCAAATATAATATGAAACATAGAATCAGACATTCACCCTGTATGTAACACAAACTTATCATTAAATTATGCTAAGCTTTACTACACCATCCTCCTTGTGACTTCACAACCACCTTTCTAAGATTATGATTTTTATTTATCTGATGCAGGAACTTTGCAATGTACTTARTGTGGTTATTTCCCTACTAACTACTTCTGTGAGTTTTCAGACCATACTGACTGGAGTCCAACACTCAAAGTTTCAACCTGGAAAACACAAAACAATGGTTGTAAAAGACATCCCATYGGAACATCTGTTGTATAAGAAGCTAAAAGAGCCAGCACTGTTTGGCCTTGAGATCAGAAGGGCTTTCCAGAGTGTCCATGTGTACATCTCACCAGAGTATTTAAATACGTGACTGGAGAAGTAAAGAGGATGGARCAAGACTCTCCTCTATGGTACYCAGTGAAAGGACAAGAGGCAATGAACATCAAATACAATAAAGCAAATYCCACTTCAACTTTTTTGGTTTTAAAAACTCTGTGAGGATAGTCAGACATGGTATGAGGTAGCCCACAAAGGTTGGGGAACACCCTCCGTCCTTAGAGACTCAAAACCCAACTGGACCCAACCCCAAGCAATCCATTCTCATTGACCTCTTTTGAGCAGTGGGTTTGGATTCAGTATCCAGATGTCCCTTCCAATCTCAGTGGTTCTGTAATTCTGCAGGCACTGTACCAACCAAAATTCATTCTAAGTATCTCTTAATAGCAAAAGGATGTCACATACTCAGGATTAAATACTGAACCTTTTGATAACATATATGGGTAAAAGACACCAATAAAACTCACCTCATCCCCTCTTGTTCTAGATAAATTCCCCGAAGAGTCTTCCGACTGTGGCTGAGTGACAGCATGTTCTGATGCACTGTTTTGATTTGGTGAAGTGTTTAAAATCACAAGACAAAAGAGAGATTTTTTTGGTAAGTATTTTTTGGACTAAATTTATGGTTTCAGTCATTCTCAGAACTGAYTCTTTTGTGTAAAGTGTTGCATGTCTGAATCATTACCATTAAACTACTGTTTTTAGAAGGGGCAGCCCCTTTTGCAGCAACTCTAAGCATTGAACAAGTGGATTCAAGTTAAAAATATTTTTAATTCCATGATATACCTATGTGTAGATACAATATATACACACACAGAGGTAAAAAACCAAAAATTGCTGTTTCTTCCAGATCAGCACTACTTTCAGTTAACAGAAGAAATTCAGTTCAAATTGTTCCCTGCTTTTCCCTTCATCTAGTTTGTATTTCATAAAAAAGCTTCCAGAAACTTAGTATAACACAAAATAAGCAACAACTATACATAAWGGAATAAAAGCTCTAAAATTAAAACAAAGCATAAAATATATGCCATAGCAAGTAACTGCTATTCCTCATGCATGCTGTCAAAAAAAGAAAAAAACCCATCATAATCCCTACAAAAATACTTAGAAAACACTGATGATGAGCTRAATACCCCTATTCAAGGACAAATTAATTTGATAACTAAAGATAAATACAAACAGCTACTCCCACAGTGCTAGCAGCAGGATATTTCCAGTCCTGAATGGGCTCCAACAACTTACCCTTGATTCCCCTGTACAGGTGACTCTTCAGGAAAGGGTATTTGATTAGCTGGTCCACACTTTCGAGGAGTGCTGGTATTAAGATTTGGGCTATCAGTTGTTATCCTCTGGCTACCATCTGAAGGTGCTGCTGTGAAGTTACTTGCTGGATTGGTAGATGCAATCCCTTTGCTCCCATTACATTGCTGGCTAAGTGCTTGCACATCATTTCCAAGATTGTCCATACCCATATTTAATTCTCCTAGTTTCTGGATGGATCTAATAACAAATGACAAGTTAAACAAACCATCCAACCAGGTTATTATGAGAACTTATAGAGGGATAGGGGTGGGTAGGAGAATGGAACTCCCCCAACCTGTTAAGAAACTGCTCAGTAAGGTTTTGTTGCTGGTCAGCTCCATCTTCTTGATTRACTCCTCCCTCTAACAACATCTGCTGATACAACTGGCGCTGCTGTTCTTTCTGTTCTAAGTGTTGCTGGTAACGTAGTCTTTGTCTGTAGTATTCCTGAAACTGCTCTGTGGAATCACGAAGCTAARCACAAACAAGAATCACAGATAGAATTTAAACATTTAATTGTGCAATTGAACCTACATATTTAGTTGGAGATTCACCTCCGAGGAGTGATGATTTCATTGCTCCTTAAAACCACACACAATTTACATATTAAAAAGAGTAAGGACTGCCAGCCTATGCTATTCTCCATTGAAGGCAGTCCTGCCACAATTCTGAAAGAGACTGCTCTTTCCTAAAACACATCCAAAGTAATGCTTAAGATCAAAACAAATAACTGATTGAAAAATGGTAATAAAAACCAGAAAACTATATAAGTTGCATTCCAAATTCCAAGTCATACTTTCATTCAGATTCAGTATTTTCTGCCACATTGACACCTCTCTGCCATCAGTTTGCAGACCCAATTTACCTCTCCCAGCAGCTGACTCTGCAGTGGTCTATCCAAGTGTTACATTTTGCTTTGAAACTGGTGCCATGCTTTAACTTCAAAATTCTGAACCAAGAAAATACTTGAATTTCTTTTCCCATAGTCTTTTCTCTTTGAGATACTGTCTTTAGCCTCCCACACTGCCAGCTGTCCAGGACTTGCTGCCTTCTGCATTCCCCAAACCTCCCTTTTCTTTCACTTTTCTGCTAACAGCTGAGAACGAGATAAAAATGAACAAACAGAAAACCAAAAGCACCTTAGTCCAAGGCCAGATTATCCACACTGAACTGCCCTACATTTTCTGAAGCAAAAAAACACTAACTGCATATTTACCAACTAATAGAAAAAAAATAGTAAAAGCAAAAAAACCCMAATCTTTTGGTGGGTTTTTTGTTGGTTTTCTGGAGTGACAGCTTGTCATCTATGATTTTAAGTTGTATAAGGACATCCTTTTAACTTTGCATTAGTTCAGACAATTAATGCACAGTCTATAACAGAGCCCTTGCACTTCTTCTAATTAACAATACTGGCATGATGATATTTTGTTCTCTGACACATTTTTTTTTTTATTTATAATGGATTTCCTAGTGCTGCTGCATTTGCAGAATATTTATCACCTCAGGTTTCGCAGGGCAAGTACTTGCAATTCAGAAAATTTCAAGGTTACTGTCAGAAGTCAAAAGCATGTCTTTTCTGTATTTGAAATTCATAAACTATTCTGCAGCCACTGGGTTATAATCCTAGACAAGTATATTCTTGCCTATACTTCTTTCCATGACTGATATTTATTTGTTACAATTGTATTCAATCTTTTGATTTTCTGGGTTCTGTCYGACTATTACACAAACTAACATGAAAACCAAAAATACCTTGCCCAGATCCTCTATTCTATAAGCTCTGGCTTCTAAATCAGGCTCTACAGAAACACAGCAAAAACAAAGCTCAGTAAAGAAACTTAATTTCTTACTCATCCAGGTATATACATAGACCACTATGATGTGGGAAACAAAACAAGGTGAAATTGCACAAGATACTACATTACTTTCTACTTATGTGTAATAGCTTGACCAACATTTTCACCACAGCATCKCCTGCCCTCATTCTCTACTACAAATTCTACATCTATTTTCTTTCCCTTTTGAAGCCTGCCCTGTTCTATGTCTAGCTAAGCTCTTCCCTCCCTTCCAACATGCATACAAAACACCACTGCAGCAGAAAAGTGACTCAAAGTCCTTGAAGGGAGTGAAGTCCTCAAGTTAATCCTGCAGAATATCCCACTGCCTCACTCAAGTATCCAGAGTCTACTAGAACACAGCCCTGCCAAGACTAGGCTGGTTTTCAGCATCACATAGCTACTATAAGCCAAGACAAAGTATACTTAAGAAAATCAAACCTGAGTCTGCAAACAGAACAGATAGCACACTGAATGTTGTTCATCACTACCACATTTAGAGACAGGGATTCAACTGTGCAAAAAGAATAGAATAGGTAACTGTTTTCATTGTTCCCTTCTGAGCTATTATTTCACTTTCCCCATATTGCTGTTAAGGAAAAAAAAAGAGAAAAAAGATAGTCAAGGCACAGGCCTTCAAAGATAAATCCAAAAAAGGTTATGCTATTGTATTCTGAATAGCAAAGATATATTTATGATGGAAATACCCAATTTCAATTTCTGTGTTGTGGACAAGAACTGACATAAGAGGACCTATGGAACCTAACGCAAACACCAAAAATTACAAGCTCTATGCTAGATTTTTCACTAAAACATGAAGAGGATGCTTAAGCACTGTTTAATCTAACATTGTTAGCTGCAGAGGTTTTTTTCCTTTCAAAGATATACACAACAGTTTAGCTGGACTGCTGATGTGACCAGGCAGTAATCAGCTGCGTTACAAACTCAAATGACAGCAGAACTTCATACAGTGGGGGGACAAAAATTTAATAGTTTTTTATACAAGATGCAACATGGCATTTTTACTATAGTAAAACAAGATTCAAAGCAACCCATTCATGCCATGCATGAAGTTCTCCACACAAAGGCAAATCATTATGAAGTGATCAGAACACAGCCCAAAAGGCYTCATTATTTTTAAACAAACAAGCGCTACCTCATTTTTCTCTTGTTTGGCTGATCCCTGACTCTGTGCTGCATTGAGTGGTTCATTTTCTGGAGCTGAGCTCTGGCACGAAGTCTCACTGCCGATGGGATGCTGTGGCTCCACRGGAGTATCACTTCTCGCAGCAACATGGAAAAGAAGAGATGCTTAACTGAGAAAAATTAAGAGTAGAAAATCAAGTAGAGAAAGATAACATTCTAGAGTAAGACCCGATAACACAAGCATGCAAACTACTTAGGTCACATCAAACTGAGGATATTGCTTAGGAAAAAATGCCACTTGCAATGTGTTACACGAAACTAAATAAACTTCCTGACTGACAAAAAGCACAGCCAGTTTTCATAAAGCCTTACTACCATGGCATAGAAAACATGAAATTTGTGTATCCCAGCACTTGAATTCTACCCTCTTTAGCAAGGTACTCAAAATCTCTTGTTTCAAAGCAGTTACGTGCACAAAGTGTATCTGATATCCTATGTGACTAAACTCTTCYCTAAGATACCAGTTTAAACTATGTTTAACATCCATCCACTAGAACATTCCTGAAAGTGCAAGTTAGAAAAATGTTTATATTTAAGAATAGCAATGTTTATTTGCTATTCTTGTATTGTATTTCTGCATGACACTCTTTCCCAAATGGCCTGGCAATCTGAACATATTACAAGCCTTGGATACACATTTTCAGTTTCATCAACCTAAAGTCCTTTTTAATCAGTGACTTGGAGCAAAGTTTTTTAAGAAGTTATTTTAAACTTTTTGGGTACCTCTGTACACTAACAAAAGTAACTCAGCTAATTAAAAGACAACTGCTTGATGAACACAACTCGAAAGAGAAAGAGTATTTCTGTCATGTGCAAGAAAAAACAAGGGTCAGCTTTCACCGTTGCAAATATTGCCATTTAGGCTGGGCACTTGATCTGAAGTTGGATTTTCTTCTGCAAAATGTAATGCTTTCTTGCAAACTTGGGGTCTGGCCCTATAGTTCTAATCCTGCAACTCTAACCCCGTAATTCTAACCTTCAAGAGATGTACTATTAATGAAAAAACATGTTACAAAGAATAAACTTTATATTGAAAGGCCTACATAAAGAATTCCAGCAATTAACCACCTTATTTAGCCCATACAATGATGTTATTTGCACAGAAAGTTATTTGTGCAGGATACGACCATAAGACTTAAGTTATCCACAAAAGCTCCAGTTGTGAAAAAGCTGGTAAAACCCAAGATTTTAATCAAATAAAACAGTTCCTTTCAAGCTAAGTATTAAGATAAATATCAAAACATAAATTACTGTAAATATTTCTATTATCACTGGTGAACTGACATCAGTTTGGTACTGTTTGTTKCCTTTTTACTGAGTTCAATTCCAGCTGCTCTTTACCATAACACAACACAGGGAATATTGCTCCAAGGCAAAACTAATAGAGAGACCAGCTGTAGCCTGGATTGATCAGCACGGCCCCAAATGCCTTCTGCTAACCCCTGCACCCAARTGCAGGGCTAGTTACCCATCTGGTCCTCTAAGAGCCACAAAAGCTGGCAGCTGCTTTCTAGGCAAGTGTAACTATAACCCTTCGAAAGCGACAGAACTGCTAATCCAAACAAAGGCAGAGCAGAAACAGGATGATAAACTCTCAACTGCTAAGTACCATTTCTCCCAGTTACAAGGACATTTCTCTCAGAAGCCAGTTTTGCAGTCCACATTTCATTAAAGAACTTATTAATAGCATAACTCAACTATCTCAAAGTCCAATACAATACACATAATATGTTTAGTTGAATTATTCATCTTAGGTTTGGAAAATATGGATTAAATATTTAAGCTRAGCTACTATTGTAACAACTTAAGTAATAACAGGAATGTTATAACAACAGCATCTTGTCATTACTAATGACCTCAATGGGATACACAAAATGCTCAAGTATACTTAAGTAACTAATTTACAGTGTCAGGATTAAAATTTATCGAGACTTGAGGACAGAATGCAATGGAAAAAGAAGATGGGAGTAACAGCTGCTTCACTATCTCAATTTTCACTGTCCAATCTGCACAAATCCTAGCTCCACCATATTACATACTCACAGCATATTTGTGCTCTGTGCTAGGAAACTGAGAGAGTCCTAACTGAATCTGTAAGGCTCAAACGCCAAACATGAAAATCTACTTAAATCATAAAAGCAAGAGGAAGAAAACACCTTCTACACAGAGCATTCAATACAATACAATTTAAACAACCAAATTATGTACCAATGTTACAATTATGTTCAGGGTTACAGTGCAGATAAGAATACAGAAGCAGTGCAACATAAGCTAAGGTAAAAACAGAGCTCTAGCTGMACTTACCGCTCAGGCGACTCTTCAAAAATGCTGTGACATTCAGTGTTCTCAAGCATGAGGCTCCTGCTGAGATTCTGTACTCCAGGGTAATGGAAATTAGCGAAGGAGTGGGACATGGGAGAAGTTTTGGTCCCCAGGTCTGTGACCCGCTTATCGTGGTTTGTCAATCCACACGAGAGCCCATCTAAGGCAGGGTTTAAGGAGCGGGTCATGTAAGCATCTGCYGACTGAGGCCGTCGCATTGGGGATGATGGATAAGGAGAAAGTTTGCTGATAAGAGGTGTCAGAAGATCAGCATAGGCAGCTTTTGTAGGCTTGAGGAGTTTATCAACATGAATATTAAGCATCTTTTGTTCAAAAGCACARGAAAACACAGTAGATGGCAGATTCTGCAGCCAAGATAATAAGCTAAGGTCCAGGTCATCACACCCATTACCACACAAGAGATCAATGCCCAGTAATACTTCACTTTCTGTGATTTCTTCTCCSGTTGCTTTACTCTGACAGAATTCCACACAACATTCATATAGCAGTCCCTTCATGACCAGCTGAAATAAGCGATTATTACTTGCTTTGAAGCCTGCCTCGCTCAGTTTCCTATCGGCTGGAATAAACTCTGCCACCATGACGCAGGCTTCTTCAAAGCAGTGAACCCGAGCAGTGCTGGGATTCCAGTCCTTGAACTCGGCGTGGTTGGTCAGGCGAGGCAGTGTCAGCAGCAAGCACAGTTTACTGTAGTCTTCCTTAGAGGGACAATATTCCTCCAGAGCATGCAGGCACTGCACGGCCTCCCGCATGGTAAATTCCAGCTATGGAAACATTAATATCAACACAGCTCTTTGGAGTTGATGCGTTTCCACAAGAAAACACTTGAACAACAGGCAGCAACAGAATTTGTCTGCTATCATTCATTTATTACTATTACTACTTATATTTTAATTACAAAAGCATACAGAGTCTGAAATTGCTGATACTAATGTGGTTACAACAGACAAATTTCTAGGTGCTTTGACTTCCTAAAATTCTCCATCCAGTCCCATTTTTTACAGATTTATGGAACGTTTAAATGTCACTGCAAGTTTGATAGGCTTACAATTTTAAATCTGTAGCTCAGCAGCTCCAATTCTATTGAAGCACAAAAGGTTACTTCCATTCTCAAAGCCAGCTGACTTATTTTTACTTTTATTTCTATAACCTATGCCAGCAGCTTTTCATAAAAGCCTTGTAGATTGCTCTAGTTTCCAGTGATTAGCAGCTTTTATACTGAGATTTTCCATTCTTCAATCAAAAATGTTAAAGAAGTTCAAAGAGTTCTCAGAAGATAAGATCTCCAAATGAATAGAGGGCTTTATTACAAAGCCTGYTGATAACTTAGAGCCAAGATCCACGTTAAATACACAAAACCTGACATTTTTAGTTACAAAGATGTAAAAACACCCCTTACCCGTRTTACCTAGATACTTCCATACAGCAGCCTTTGGCCCAAAAAATGCTAACACAATTGGTAACATTTAAACAAACTAAGGAACATTCATCTGATTTTTCCCCTCTAGTGCTACYTAGTAGCAGTATACAGATTGAGTGATCAAAGGGCTAGCACACTTTTCATTTACAACTAGAAATACTGACTTTTAACTTTCTCTACTCTGTCAAGAGAAAACCCTCAAGTACAATACAAGCGTAATAGGACAAAGAATTAAAATCATTTCAGTTTGGAAAACAAAATCACTTGTCTAAAAACTACTGGCATTCTTCATTTTTAATGACATTAATTTTTTATCTTTGGTATTACTATATTGTCAACATAAATTAAAAACTGTAACTAATTTCCCAATCTGTAGACCTTCTTTGCCTGTTTGAGTTAATAATGCCTCTTTCYATATTAAAAACTTAAGTCCACAAATCCTGCTGTTCACACATTTAATTGAAAGAGTCCTTTGTGAACACATCTGCTCCCTTAAAAAAAAACAATTCTGACCTTTCTTTCCAAAACTAACAGAAATTAAGTMTAAGATCCATTCAAACTTTCACCGGCCCAAATGACAACCATAAATCYCTGTGATTCTGAGGCTTGCTTCAGAATACTTCTGGAAAATAAAAGAAATAACAAAAGGAAGAGCCCTGTACTTTAGAACAATGGCCCAAAGTAAATCCAAGGGTCAGKACCACAGACACAGCATATGGTCACTGATCTGTCTACAAAGTTTCAAGCAACCCTTTTATGTAYAATTGTATTTGAGACCCGGGAGCCTCATTTCCAAAGAACACTGATCACTTTTTCCACTGTTTATGAAACCATTTGGTWATAGCTAAAATTTGCATATTTAATGCTGGGAGCTTTTGCCCTGCCTTTAATCAGACTATCTTAAGAGATTTCCTGACAACAAAAAAATTCCAAAACCAGAGGCAATTCTTACATGCTGAGGCTCATCTTCTGCTGACATCGCGTTGTTTACACATAAGGCTTCCAAGAACTTCTGCTTCATTATAATGTAACGAAATCTGCAGGTGAGAAGAGAAATACTATACATCTTGCTGCAGAAGTTAAACATTATTCTAGAGACATATAGGCTCTAGTAAAACACATTTCTGAGTCAGGCATAGGTATTTYCATGACAAGGAACTGATATGAAATGTTAACAAATTGGTAACAACAACWTTTTTTTTAATGGGAATTTTTTTTTCCATAATTGCTTTCAGAAATATTCTATTACAAATATCAGAAGGCTATTTAGAAAAAAAACAATAAGTAAAACAAGTAGAGCAATCATATTATTTCTTGAATAGAAGGATGACAGAGCAGCCATCTATTAAAAGATTGTACCACATGAATCATATTCCTGAAGTGTATGGCACACGACAACTCATTACAGATGGTGTGCACGTATTTTAAGTACAAGTTTAAAAACACATGCACACACTGGACAGTAGGAACACTAGACAGGCTAGAAAAAAACCCAAAAACTAAGGAGAAAAACTCAGAATTACTATTTTTATAGACATTACTTGRAAATCCTCATATTTTCCAGGACTCAAAAAACCAGAATTCTAACATACATTCTATTTTACCTTTTCTTGTCGAATTTTTCCATACATTCAAGAGGCTGAATAAATTGAAGAACCTCATCCCACTGGCCATCAAGAATCAATTGCCTAATAAAAGAAAGGATCATTCCTTTACTGTCAGCAGAAAAGGATCAGGGTGCAAGTTAAGATATCCTGTTTAGTGGTACAGGGCAGCTGAATGAATCACAATCCAAMTCCTGTGTTTTCATAAATGTGGTATTTTAGCACCAGAAAAAGAAGTCCTACCTTAGAAAGAGCATGTCATCTGAAAACAAGCCATTAATGACCCCACTTTCTTTCTCAAGTGCCAGCATACTGATGTGAAGCTTCCTTGAGTTCAGAAAATCTAGTATTAGCTTAATTATTTCAGCTTCTTTAACGTTCACTGTTTCTTCAGCCGTCATGATGGCAGCCTAAAAGGAAAGAAAGAATTTTAGCTCTCATCAGTATCTTATTTTCTGCTTGGTTAGCAAATGCTGGCTACCAAAAGAAATAAAAATGCAGAATTGTAAGACAGAACACAGCRGCATTATAAAAATTAAACTGCAAGATTAATTTTTAATTAAGTAATTGATTTTGAGGTTGACTATGAAGCCATAATTAAGATATACCAATGCATCTCCAACTTTTTCACTTCTGTCCTATGCATAAATAGGGGCTCAGAATAACAAATTTATCAAGAAATCAGTCCTCTATCAGTGTGAAAATACTGTGCCTACCAAGTCTGCAATATGTAAAATCTTCCTCTCTGAAACACAAACAGTGAAGTTCAAAGAGCATAAGAGKCACTAACCACGTCATTATCTAGAGATCTCACATACGAACCTGAATATTTCTAACACACGTAAAAAGCACAGCACACTGAAAATGCCATCTCTCCCTACCTTAACTTTGAAGTAGCATATGACAACTAAGCCAGGGGGTTCCATTCTTCCTTTGTAAGGATGTCTGTCTTTGTCTGCTCCCTTGGTGAGGGGTCTAATGCTGCTCAATGTGGCCTAAGATGGTTCCTGCTGTCTTAGCCTCCCATGCACACACTTGCCTCCAGCTGTGTGTTCTTGGCCCTTCCTCAGCACTCCTCACTTGTGTCACTGCAGGAGCTTTACCACCAACTCATGTCGAGTGGCTCAGTGTTCTAATGAGCTGTCCAGCCAGCAGAAAGCAGAAGTGGGCAGATGCAGCTGGGGCCCTGGTGGCCAGCAGGCTGCTTATTTAAAGCTTACACAGACAAGGCCCAAGCGTCTTCGCAACACARTTCCTCCAATCATATGAGAATTGTAGTACTCCTCTTAGAAAACCTAAAYTGAATTCTTCTTTTGGCTAAGTCTTGCCTGGTTCCTTGAGTATGACTTAAAGTAGAAGCTGTTGAACTTTCTTTTTCAAATGGTATAAAGACTGTAACTCCYAAGCTGATAAACTGAAAAAGGACTGGGGATGTGGGAAGAAACCCTCTAACACAGACAAGCTACACAGCATTGCCTTGTCAGGAGCTCTAAAAAACCCCAACAAACCAATCCCCCACACTCCAAGCAGCACTCACATAGATAGATACAAGARTATGATTTCTCATCAGGAAAATTTCAATTTAATCCCATGTTACTGCTGTAAAATGGGGCAATGCCTCATCCCACCTCTGCCCTGAGCCACTCATTCCAGCCAGTTCCCAGCCCCACAACCAGGCTGTGCTGGGACCACTCCTGGGAGCCAGGTGCAACCCAAGCATTTACTCACTCCTTGGACACAAGGGCACTAGTGCTGACACAAGGAACTGACAGAGCTTTGYCTTTGGGTGGTAGCAAAGTCTTAACCTGACTTCAGTGCACTCTCATAATCAGTTTAAGACCAGAGAAGAAACCAGTGTTAATGAGCCCCCAGCAGCAGACAATAGCCCCAGGAACAAGGAGAGACGCTGGAGCACAGTGAYCCAAAAAATGAATAAATGAGATAACCACACAGAGCAAGACATCCACAGCAATAGGTTATAGTTCACAGTGTCTCTCCCTTATAATTCAAAATGGGACATAAAAACTTGTTCTCAATTCCTTCATGAAATCATTCACTTATGCAGATCCAGCCACTGAAAGGCAATCACTTGTGGGCAACCCAGCTCCTCACATAAGTCGAAAACATGACACAGCCTTCAGACACCTCAGCCTTGGAAAACTGGAGTTTAACTATCTACCTCCTACTCGGGAAAGGTCCATAGAATCTGAGTAAGTTTGAATAAACCAAATAAAATATTCAGTGTATTAACAAGAAATTAATTATTTACCAGAAAGAAAAGGAAGAGACAAATATTCCAGTAAAACTTCTCTCTGATCACCATAAACCAATGCTAGTGAACTTGAAGGGATATGAAAACTTAGGCCTTAATAACACATTTTTTCACATTACCGTCTAAACTCCCAAATTCTCCACCTTCCTTATCACTCTATGCCAATTTTTTTCCACGTAAGTTTTTGCCAGAACATTTGACTAGCAAAGCATTCGATTATAGCAACACAGTTTATTTTGGAACAACAGAGACCTAGTTGTGCCAGATGAAAATGGCCTAACTTCTTAAAATGGCTGGGTCTAATTCTCATTTTAGTCACAGAAAACTCCAATCACCAAGAATTTTGATGGGTTTCATGGAAGACAYACCCAGAGACCATAGGCACATTGTCAGCTAGTAAAGTTAAAAGGAAAAATTAAATTCTGGCTTGCAGAAAGCTTTTCCGCACGAAAGAAAGATACACAGACCCACAAATAAAAACCCAAAACTCGTAGAAAGATGCTTCTTCCTTATGTTTTAGCACTGTTTCAACCTCCCCTTTTGGCAACTGGATATGGATTTTTGGTCCCAGAGGAAAAATTCAACCCTACCCTTATACACTGAAGGAAATAAAAATCAACACAAATTTCRCCAGCAGTTTAGTGTTAATATCTTAATTCACAGCTTCATCTAAAGTATTTGAACTTCTCTTTTATGAAGCTTTATGGGACTGGTGGTTTTTATACAAACTAATTAAACCCCTTATCAAAAGACAAGTTAAGGCTTAGGCAAAGCTATACTGAGATTCCCCATCAGAAAACTACTAGAAAAAAAGTCAGACTAAGAATCCCTTTGAAGAAAGGAACACCAAGTCCAGCTTTGTTTTCAACTGGCTCTACTGGACTCAAGTGTAAACAGGAAGCCACCCTACAYAGCTTCAAAGCTTGTCTTAATTATTTATATATTATACTGATGATAAAATGAGCATGTTATTCAGTACTTTGCTTCAGAGTACATCTACATTAAGTAAAATTCAGCATCTGTGAGCAGTCTCCATTTTYCATTGCATTAGTTTTTAAATTGAATTAAAAAGTTTGTCCTGAACATATAGCCTCTCACAATTCTGACACTTAACTTCATTTACTTTATTTCCATACAGCAAGGTAAAGAATGGTTGCATTCCCCATATTTGATATAGGACTAGTAACAGCACTTTTAGGGTACAGTAAAGAATAATAATATCCAAATTTAATTTGGATACAAAACTTGTGAAAAAAGTTGAAGTACACTGGTAAGCTCATCCATAAACAGTATTATGGTAATATTTAGTGTGCATTTCCTGTCAGTGCAACACAGTTGGAAAAGAAGAGTAAACCTACTAGAGAAGATTTTCACATAATTGATGGTTTTTAGTCTGATGAGCTCAGATTTCTCTTATAAGCATTATGCTGTTAGAGTAATAAGCAGCATTTTATCATGRAATTATAAATATACATAGGCTTATACATCACCCACCCTCTATGAAATCTATGAGGTTTTCTGACATTCAGTGGTATGTCAGGATGTGTATAAATAAAAATAATAATAATTAAAAAGCAAAGAACAACAGAGAAACTCAAGATTAGAGCTCAAGCTGCATCTTTGGTCCATCCCACTGTATTGCTTTCTGCCGGCACATATGGCACATAACGTCACAATCTGATCAGCTCAAGCTTTAATACTCAAGAATGATTGAAGCACAGCATTAGCTTGAGGTATAAATGAAAGCAAACRAGAATTAGCGCTTAGTATTTCAGGTGCCTTGTATCAACTGCATTTCTAACACAGCCTTTTTATCTTGCCCAGTCTTTCCAGAATGGCATTTCTGTACACCTCCCCTCATTTCCCTGTCCACTCCTTCTTATCTTCTGCTAGCTCTRTATTTAAATTTGTTTTTCTACATAAGAATACCAAAAGACTTCTTGCCACAAACCAGACACATCTTTTCTCTTTAACTTCAGTGGACAAGATGTTTAAGCAAGCTCTTTGGAACATGGTATCTACTGCTGAATCTCCCAGCATGAGACTTCACCTTTGCTCTGTTCTTACTCATGTTCGAAAAACATGCCAAYAGCAAGAATCCTCTTGTGGTGTTCTAAGCATAAGAAAACAACTCCTAGAAATTAAAAAATATTTATATTCACTTATGCATATAAATATACTATTTCAGGAAAAYGTTTATAAACTAGAACTATCTAAAGATGGCGCTAAAAGTCTCTCTTTAAGCTACCTTTCTTAGAAGAGATTTAAAACGCATATGCATTCACAAGATAGAAATGAAAAGCCAAGTTTAATATTGAAAAACAATTCAATTGTGAAATTCCATAATAAGCATTATCCCTACGTTATTTATCAACTGAAACAGATCACTTGCYAATAGTATAGAATATACATATGGAAAACCAGGCGAGGAATAAGAAATCTCTAACTWCTCTGAAATACAGCAAGAATATATTATAGCTCAAATCTTAAGTGTCATGCTGTGAGAGCAGTGACACATTTAAAGGGACACACAATGCCAAATTGGGAGTCTTGGTTCACTGACAGCTGCGATGCAGACCCACAACCTCAGCATCCTGGGGAGCTGTCACAGAAAACCTCGGTGTGAACAAGTCATACATATTTAAAAAGCTGGCTATTTTGCATTAARTTATTTCACCTTTCAATCCACCCCACAGTGACTTACATTTGACTCCCGTGCCTTCYCAGAGGCCACTCCAGAGTTCTGGCTACACACAGCCCACAGGGCACTTGGGGCCCGGTCAGTCCCTAGTGGTTCCATTTCTGAAACGCCCTCAATCATCTTCCAGTTATTCTATATCAAAAGATTTTACAAAAAAAAAAAAAAAAAAAAAAAA
>NW_026623269.1:1221446-1322465 GCF_030028575.1 Malurus melanocephalus | reverse complement strand
CCGCCCGTCCCGACCGCTCCCGGTGCTCCCCCCGCTGGGAAACTCACCCAGAGCCCGGTGTCYCCACACAAAGGGCGGCCGGGCCGTGTGCCCCGGGCTCTCCTCACCTCGCCCTSCRACGCCCCCGAGGTAGCCAGCGCTCACAGCACAGACAGGGCAGGAGCGGCACTGCCTCTCTGCCACCGCCCCGCTTTTCCCTCATGCGGCGCAGGCTTTTGGCTCGTTGGCAGCACCTATAAGTACTGCGTGAGCTGCTGCCGCGGTTCAGGKCGGACAGCGATTTTTAATGGGCTTGTGCTGTCATCTGCTTCTTGAGGCTGTTGACCAAATCACACATTCTTTACAGAAATTTTCTGTATGTATGTGTGATACCTGTGTTTTATGAAGATGTATTCGTATATAATTTGACTTTCAGTTACATTTCTGTAATTGTCAAATTTGTCACCTCAGAACCATTATGGTGAACAGTCGAGAAGCTTGCTCTTATACTTGTATGTAGTATTTATCTATAGTGATGAGATACAGAAAATCATGTTAAAATGCAACTCCAGCACTTGGACRGAGGGCTTGTGAGCACACTGCAGTGCACTGGCAGGCCCTGCCAAAACGGAGGTGGTGGCAATTTTCTAACAAGCCGATGCACGATTTTTTTTTTTAATTATGCATGTGTGTCATGCATCAGAGATGCAGGGAAGGTTGTCAGGGGGTTGACTGAAGCTGAACTGAATTCTCTGTTACATTCACAAAATGGCAGCGAGGTCAAGTCTACTTGCAAACTGTTTTGCTGAGGATCTGCTGAAGGGCAGAGAAGAATTGTGTTATTTTTTTCTCTCTTCTTTCTGAAATGGAATACAATCAAATGTTTCAAAGGCTGCCCAGTGAGGAGTGTGCCCGTCTGCACAGCAGTGACTGTGCCAGGCATGTGCAAGGAATGTGGAACTCGATCGCTCCTTTTGTTCAAGTCCCCGCTTCACCTCCCAGGAAGACTGATTTGCTGTTAAAACACTGGATGTTTCCATTTTCTTCCAAAGCTATCACTTGTTGCTTAGTTGCCCTTGGAGGTGTTGCTGAAGAGAACATGTAATTATAGAAATGAAACTGTATTCCACTACATATGATACACTAGAAATGATAAATCAGAGGGAGTGCAGAAAACCAAGATGGCTTTATTTGTCTAAACTGAGCTGTATGTGTAACTTTACTGAGCATAGATAAGTAAATTTCAAACTTAGTTTAACTTACAAAATGCTAGATGAACACACATTGGCTTTTAAATTCAGTCTTGATTTCAAAATGGTTTTACAGTAGTTGACTAACTTTTTATGCAATAGCTTTGTTTTCAGTGGAGGTCATGATACCAAATCAGTGAGATTGTATCTCTGGATGGCAAGAAAGATAAAACTTCTTCCCAGTTATGGACCTGAAAGGAAAATCATGAATTTATGATTATTCTGTTTCCTGTTCACAATGTGGGACCTTTCACACGTAAACAGCAAATTCCTATACTCTAGAAAGAGATTTCAAGAACTTATTTTAAGAAAGAAGTATGGAAGAATAACAGTAGTTGGTGGCCCTGCTTTAGGGGGCAATCATACCATTATTACATTTTGGTATGCTACATTTAGTAGTATGCTATGGGGAGAGCCAAAGGGAGATCTTGTTCTCTGGTTGTTTGCAGCTCTTAAGCATTAGAAACGTGTCTGGGATGGTCTAAGCTTGCTTTGAGCTCCCTACTCATTACTGCAAAGAAGGTAACTCCCAAAAACAGCAGAGCTGTTGGGTGTGGGTTTTAGAGAGCTTGAAAATCAGGATTAATGGAGGAGGAGATCTGCATTGCCTAGTGACAAAACAGGGCGCTGCAGTCTGTGCTTGGAGCACTTCAGGAAAGAAAACAGTAATTGTGTGACTGTTTTACAAATGCTGCAGGTGGGGAATGAGAGGCTGGGAAGCAGCACTGTAGAAAGAGACCYGGGGGTCCTGCTCGATGGCCAGCTGGATGTGAGCCAGCATGCCCAGGCAGTCAGGAGGGACATCTCTGTCCCGGGGGCATCAGGCACAGCATGGCCAGCTGGCAAGGGATGGGATTGTCCCACTCTGCTCTGCACTGGGGCAGCCTCACCTCCAGTGCTGGGGGCAATTTTGGGTGCTGCATTATAAGAAAGGCATTAAGCTGTCAGAGTGTCCAAAGGAGAGCAGCACAGAYGGTGAAGGGCCTCGAGGGGAAGCCGTGGTCACTTGGTCTGTTCAGCCTGGAGGAGACTGAGGGGRGACCTCAACGCAGTTACTCCTGAAGGGAGGAGGAGGGGCAGCACTGATCTCTGCTCTGYGGTGACAGTGACAGGACTCGAGGGAATGGCCTGAAGCTGACTCAGGGAAGGCTTAGGTTGGATGTCAGGAAAGGGTTCTTCACCCAGAGGGGGGCTGGGCACTGGAACAGGCTCCCCAGGGAAGCAGTCCCAGCACCGAGCCCTGACAGAGCTCAAGGAGTGTTTGGACACTGCTCACAGGCACATGGTGTGACTTTTGGGGTGTCCTGTGCAGGACCCGGAATTGGACTCAATGATCCTTGTAAGTCCCTTCCAACTCACCTGATYCTGTGATTCTGTTGTCACCCTAAAAATGGGCCAGGCCCTATTTTCTGTACTTGTAATAGACCCATTCAACTCTTTACATTTTACATTAGCATGTTTTTTGTGAAAAGCTGGAAAAAAAAGGTTTAAAACTTAATTCTCAAGCAGTTTTTATTCATTTCAAGAAAGGATTTCCAGAACTTTGGGTTGACAATTCAGCAGAATTCTTGCATCATCTATAGCCAGCATCATCCAGTTTCAGGTAGCTTAAACAAGAAAAGTACTGAGCTAAAGTATAATTTTACTTCAAGTAATTTAAAYAATTGCAGGCTTGTGGGGCCTTGCCAGGTCTTGTACTGCAGACATTTAGATCAGGGATGATGAAGAAATGATGGGACAGAGCTACTGTGATGGACAGCTCCATATTAGCTTTTAGTCTTTCTGCAGAGCTCCATTAACTGAGACATAAAAGCACATATAGATATTACTTAGTATGTCTCCATAAAGTTCACATACCATTAACTGCAAACTTAAACGCACATGAAAAAAATGCTTTCAGTGTCTTGCTTAAACAAATTTGTCAATGGATAATGAAATACTTATTCACTCCTAAGCATTTTATACATCAAAWTGTTCGTAATGTTGGATAAGAGTCTGAAGAAAGTTTTAAATAACATTTTTTCAGTGAATGCTTAACTGTGCTGTTTTCTGTCCTTCCTTGAATCCTGGTGGTTATTAACTCCTCTGATCAGAAGCAGTTCTGTCTAGCATCCATCAGCATTATTTTTGAATTCAGGAATTTGATTAAAAGAACTCCATCTCCTAAAGAGCTTGTATTGAAACATGCATGTTGTATATTGCTTCTTTGCCTCTTACAKGAGCAGTAGTTTCGACTGTAAAACACTGGAGCTGCTTTTCTGTCTTGCTAGAAGGAAATAAGCTGGAGTTACTTCCCTACCATTTTGCTGTGGTTATCTAAATAAAATGTATTTTTAATTATTTAAGTAAGTCTGAAGGTAAATGTCATTTGTAYGTATGCATACACAAACATATTTCATATTTTTTCCTAAATGGAACAGATTGCTTTSAAAAATAAATTGTTTATAAATGAACAAGGATGCTGTACATGTTAAATACACTTTTTTTCCCTGACATCTATACCGGGAATAAGAGTGGTGRATTTTTTTCCTTTTGTTGTTTTTCCTTTATTTAACAAGAAAATGTAGAAGCAGTTGTAAAGGGCTGTGGCTGTGAAGATACATCTTCATAGCCACAATTCTTCAAGCTGCATATTCAGCTCATTAAATTAATAACAGGGCAGCAAAGAAATTCTTATTGACTATTTGTAAATATCAAAACAGTTAAAGGATTAGCCCTGTGTCTTTTTTTATCAAGTTGTTGGAAAAAAGACATCTGACATCTATGTGATCAATACAGCTGGAYTTGACAAACAAAGCTATTTTTTGCATCACATTTGTGTGGTGATCGATCTAAAACCTTCCATTCCAAGCATAACTCTCTGCATGGGATCCCACAGCAGTACAAATTTTGATTCAGAAATTCTGTACAAATTCAGGCACACAGTACAATCATATTATGTCAAATTAACAAAGCCATGAGCTGAAGTTTCTCAGGGATGGTGTTATTTGCCAAAGGACAGAAAAACATGAAGTCTGTTCTAAAGCAGATCTGTACAAAGGGTGGTTTTAGATAGRAATTTTGAGCTGGGCTCACCACTGAAAAAAATAGCTTTACTTGGTGAAACTGGGTATTTGTGTTCCAACATAATTCCTTGCTTGTGTCAGCCTGTTTGTGATGCTGCACAGGGAAGTGACAGAGCTGGCTGAAAAATAACCAGTTTWCAGGGRAGGAGGGAAAGCTCTGAATTTTCTTCCACAGTAGTTTTCAATTCAGAATTAAAAGCCCTGCTATCAGCCTGTATTCTTGAAGTCACCTTTCAAACAGCTCTGCAATTCTGARATTCTTTGCTTGTGTAAGGTTGCCCAGCAACTCAGTCTGTCTGTTGACAGTGCAGGGATGTCATGGCCACTTTCAGCCAGYCCTTGCTATTACTCTGCAACTCAGMAGGACAAACAAAACTCMAAAAAAAGCCATGATTTGGATYGGAAACATTGCTAATTTACAAATCTGGAAGAGACCCCTCATTTTTTGATAGCATTTCTGTTCAAGATAYCATCACTAGCAAGTACAAGTTATTTCCCCTAGAAGTCACACACAYGCTTCATGTTGACAAAGGTAAGTATCTCGACAAAGATAAGGCTTCAGTTCACCTTTACAACCTTTCAATCTGAAGCAAACCTATTACCCTGACCAATAAATTCCTCTGGCTTTGGAAGAATGGAAGCTAACCAGAGCCCAGAAGTTTATCASATAGCTTCAAATTGTGAAATTCATTTCTGAATAGTCTTTCTTGTCCTCAAGAATGAAATACAAAGCTTAATTATTCAAYAGCCTTCCTCTGATAACATCAGAAAGATAGATTATCTATGGAAGTATGATCAAAGATGGGAAACAAAAGAAGAAAATTAGGATGATGCATATTTCCTACAGTTTCCACACTGATKAAATATGAGAAGAAACAAGATTTAAACATTAATATGAACATTTTACAATTTTAGTTTATATTTAGAGGTAAGCAAGAAAACAAAAAAAAGTTATTTTGGTGCCATGCTTTTATTTAAATGAAAGGAAAAAACTACACTGTACCACATAAGTAGCAATGACAATATTTTACAGCACAGCATTTGAAAAAATATGGAAGCTATGCTCCATAGAAGTGGACAAGTAAGCACACAATACACTGTACATTTTTCAACAGTGCCCAATAAATCATAATTAAATAGCTGAATTTGGCTTTAAACAGCCAAATAATAAAAACTAACAGTCATACTAACATTAAAAAAAAAATCAGTAGCTATTATGACTGTTAGAATATGAAATTTTGCTCCAAAAACTAAGACAAGAGTTTGGCAATTCAGTCGTAGCAACAATAATAATACCCCTGATGAAAGCACCAGTGTGTTCTGGAAAGGTCAGTGATAAATACTGGCCTTTATGGAAAGCTTTCTTTTTTTTTT
Organism: Malurus melanocephalus; assembly: GCF_030028575.1. Taxonomy (NCBI): domain Eukaryota; kingdom Metazoa; phylum Chordata; class Aves; order Passeriformes; family Maluridae; genus Malurus; species Malurus melanocephalus. Next base: position 1,316,797 of record NW_026623269.1, on the reverse strand, counting down.
TCTTTTTCTTCTTTTTTTTTTAAACATGATCCCAACCAAAGATCCACTGTAATTAGAAAATTTGCAGGCTTAAAAAGGAAAAGCGTCTCTAGCTTTACTTTTCCTGTATTAAGTAAAACCTTATACTGCGAGCAATGAAATTTTCAACTGCATTATTCACATTCTACTTTTAGACATTGCACAAATCTTTAACCTGTTGACAAATGCAAATTTCATAATACATTCAGATATATTTAAAATTACTCAAACAATTCCTGTCATGTACTTAAGCTCACTTCGATTAGGTTGATGTGTGTGTCTTCACGGTGTTGCAAATCTTCAGTTAAATCATAGAACAGATTTTAGAAATAAAAAGCCTTCCATGATAAAACTTCTTTTGAAGTTATTCACCATATGTGTGTCAGTTAATTCCAACCTCCTGGTTTCTTGAATCACTGTATATTATACACAGTTTCATATTGTTATTCAAGATGTTCCTACAATGGGATCTGTAGGAACTGTCTAACAGGCAGAATGTGCAAACCCTCTTTCCCCCCTTTTTAATATTATTTATATCCTATATACACAATTTGTATACACTTGAAATATAAGAGTTACATATCCTGGTGATATACATGCAAACAGTAGGAATCAGCTAACCACAAATAGTTTTGAGCCACATACATATTAAACATGTATTTTAAAGTGTTTTTTTCTTTTTTTTACAGTTTTAACAAATATACATAAATATAAGAACATAAATTACAGTAAACTGACAGCATTTTTGAGAAAATGTTTATAATCCAGATGCACTGATGCCTAAGGCCTTATAATAATTTAAAAAAGTACTGTTCTAAACTGCTTAATGACATCTCATTCCTGTGCATCTTTTCTCTAAGTAAATGAGCACATGGTAGTAGTGAGGCAGTTTCTCTCAAAGCAGTTTAATGAGAGAAAAACGAACATAATTTTAGTCTCCCATGAAACTGAATGGACTACATACTTATAGCACAATACTGTCTTATGTGAATGGAGTTGTCACAACACTGAAACAGAACAGAATCACAAATCATTCAAGTCTTTTCCTGAGAATGAGATTTCCCTCCCCCCCCAACAAATTCTCTGGTGTACGATGTTATCAAAATAGCCACAGATTTAGGGGAGGCTTCAAGTTTGTGTTTTCTTTTTTTTTCAGAACAGTGCTATGTTAAAAGCAAATTATAAGAAACAAACACTGAGATGGGATACTGATTTATAAAATAATCTAACACTGTTTTGAAATAAAATGCAGCCCTTTATAAATAATACTGAAATATGCCTAGAGTTTGGGTTTTGCAAATGATCATGTTATAAATTTACTGAAATGTCATTTAGGGKTTTTTTTGCCATAGTACTTAAAAATTGCTCTATCGTAAGACATCACCTGTTAAATAGTGCCAAGAAAACAATTTACTAAGACATGCTGAAAATTCTTATCAGATGTCTATTCCCTAGAGAATTGATTCAAGTCTGAGTTGGCAGATCTGAAGGCAGGAAGTGGCCTGGATTTTAAAATCAATGGSAATTAGATACACAATTTCTCAAAGATCTGTGACTTAGTGAATTCTGTGATTCTTCTGAATATTTAGTGTTCTGTTAGGCAACATCAGGGATCTAGTTCTGAGAGTTTCACAAGTTTCTGTTCCTCCCTTGAAGAAGCAGTACCTGACCGTGTGCTCTCTCTGCAGCTGGAACAGTGCAAAGCAATGAATGCACACTTGCTGAAACTGTTTCTTTCAGAGAGCTACCAAATCCTTTTCCTTTGTGTTTTAACGGTGTTAYGAACATGCACATGGTCAGTCATTACATCTCAGATGGCAACTTACTGAAACAGAAATAATTGCATCACCTAACTTTACCCTGAGTTGTTAAATAATTCATTTGAAGGAAACTTCAAGCAGTTCAAAGTTTTTTTCCTTTACTGTTTAGTTTATAAGCAAATCAGTTCTATTTAATTGAAAAAGAATTATAAATACACAGGGGAATGAATCTTGATTTTGTTACAGCACACAGTAAGGATCTTGCAGAACAGACCCATTCAGCTGTTATTCAGTGACATACAATTTATCATTTAGTCTTTACTRTAGGTCAGTATGCAAAGTTCAATGGTACTGAGAATATTAAGAAGTTTTTCTTTAGTGAAATAAAAGTATTTCAAGACAAGCACAAATACAAACATATAAGGCAACAGATGTAAAAAATGTAGTTTGAGTCACTAAAGAGGAACATTCAGTGCTTCAGTGTATCTAATCAAAATACAGAGCAAATATACTCTATATGTTGTATTAGCACATACAAATCTCCACACAAGTCAAACATTTCCGTAATCACTCATAATTATTCACCTAAGAGATAATCTTCTGCACTCCTAAACACTGTGTTTACATTCCAGTTGGACATGATAATAGAACTCGGTGTCCAGTTTTAAGTTCTAAGAGTCTTGTTGGCAACTAGAAATCTATTTCCTATAGGCAGTAAAGATGAAGTGCAAGTTTATCATAATTGTCTCAAGCAAATTTTTTCCCATCTACTATGCCTTGGTGGGTAAAAGTTTCTTAGGAGTTACTGGTCTCTTGGTTTGCCACAAATGGCTGTGAATGGTAATTGCATCAACACTGGCAGACAAAGTTTTGGCAGGTATGTGGCTAAATTGCTTCCTGTCAGAGTTGTATTTATACAGCCCCTCTATCATTTTCTTTGTGATAGATTTGGGACCTATTCCCGTTAATTTATTGATTTCTTCAGTATCAGGGCAGTACGTATACAGAGATCTGAACTGGCAGCCTGAATCCCGGAACAAGATTAAGAAATTATTGGCATCAGATTTTTCCATTTCCTTTAAAAGAAAGAAAGAAAAGCATTCAGAATATGATTTTTGCATTGTAGTTAGAAAACATTCCAAATAATTATATTTAATTTAGTTAAATAGTTTTCTACGAGAGCTGAAACTTACACCAAACTCTGTCCACTAAGAGACTCTACTTTCAATCATTAGAATTTGCTAAACTTCACCTATCTGAATTTTGGTATTGTAGATGTCCATCTAAAGCAAAGCCAAATTTATTTAGACTATTTCAGCTGTACTTGTTTAGTTGAACCTCAAGAACAGACATTGTAAAAGTCTTTCTGTAAACCAAACAAAAATTCTTTTCATCATCCATTTCATCTAGCTGGTCTAATAGTTGCAAGTTGAGAACAGGAAACTTCAGATGTGTCTAGATAYGTCTGAAAGATCTGGTGCTAAAACGGAATTTGAGTCATCCCTAAAAACTCTTACCTCCAGTATCTTTTTCTTTTGACCTTCATTTACTTTTCCAGCCAGGCAGCAATGTGCCAGTGCATTCTGTATGATATACTTATTGGATTTTGCACTGGGTTCTTTGAAGAGCTTTGGTCCTATGGAAAAGGAACAACAAATCAGCTAAATTAATCAATAAGCCAATGAGGAGTTACTTCAAATGCTGTGAGGCACTTCTGGAGTGGAACTTGTGCATGCATAAAAACACAAATCCAGRAAAATACAGAATAAAGTCAGAGACCACTAATATCACAAACAAGTAAAATGTCATTCAGCTGTCACCAAATTTACTTACAAATGTGTCTTTCATTATTAAATCATTATTATTGGCAGCCTTCGTATACTTTCTCTCAGAGGACCTCTTCTATGAACAAAACATTTATATTTTTCTAACGAAAATTTCAGTTGTACAGGAGAAAGCCAAGTCTTTCTTTATCTACACCTGTGATTTCAAGGGTGAGAGGTACAAGAATGAGGAAAATGCAGTGCTTAGAGTAACTATTGCCTGTCTTCTTTGGAATTCCAGGGATGTTTTACCCAAAACCAGGGATAAAAGATTTGGCCTTACACCTGCCAGCTTATCCTGCCTGTAAAATGACTTGATTAATCTGGTTGAAGAGAGATCTCTCATTTTAACTTCTGAAATACATGTATCAAGACCATTTGAAAAACACATGAGTACCAATTCCAAGTCATGGAAAATAATGTATAAGCAAATGTCAATAAAATTTAAGATCAAATCTCAATCTGTCTATGCTTTGGGGGGAAAAAGCCTAGAAAATACCTAACCTTATGCTAATCTTTTCACAAAGGAAGTGGTATTAGGTTGGCATAAGTGGAGCTTTTATAATCCTCATGACGCAAAGTCTTGGCAATATCACATGTGGTATAGTTAGAAAATGGAGGAAAACACCATTATTATTTGACTCATAATATAATAAAGAATTAGTAGCCAGATTATAAAGTTCTTAATAAACAACAAAGTATCTGTTAGGAAACAAATGGTGCAGAATATTTATGTCTTCATTGCTAAGCAGATTCTTTGTGTTGCAATTTGTTTTTTGCATTTTGTAACTCTATTCTAAATTGAGTTGGAATTTCATCTCTTTGTGCCTTGCTAGAGACTCTACTGAAGTACAGAGTGATGTGTGAGCCCATTTGCTGTCCTGAGACTGACTGCAGTATATTCTGGTTATCACAAGTGCTTCTGAGTCAGTACTTTTATTTTGGATTTAAAATGTTAACCTTGTACTATTACCCTCTACTTTAAAGGGTAAAACTCCATCCAAGTTTTAGGAAGCCAAATCAAGATAACTGAAAACTTTTCATGCATAAAACTACTAATAGGCAGGTAAGTTTCTTAATATTGTTGTCACTGACCTGTGTACTCTGTAGCAGACGCGACTGACGATGTTGTAGATGCATTTTCCCAATCTTTTTCTCCGTTACGGCTACCACAGCGACTTGGAGATAAAAATCCTTCCACAGATTCAGACCTAAACATTAGTTTTAAAATCTATTAAAATATTCACAATGTTCTGCTGGGAAGCCTTCTGATATGAAAAGAAGGCAAACTGTATTAAGGTAGGASACAATGATTTGAATTATAAACTATAAACMTAAATGCACAATATTTAGCRTGTTTTGAGTGATGCAAGAAGTTGGTATTTAGGTGAGGTATGTGTTAGTCAGTTTYTGGGCTACATCTGAGGGACAGAAAACTAATATGATGTTCTTGGTTGTGAAATATAATTACTAAGTGAGAATGTACTTTTAACATGTACTGACAAAACAATGTTATCTCATGTAGTGAACAAACCAGTTCTTGATAGAATGATGAATACAAAGTAAAAATTTAGTTCATTTATACTTAGGACTGCAACAACTGGCAGTGAGAACATTGCTGTATTTAAGTCAGCAAAACTGTTTCCCTTCGAATTTTTGTTTTCACAAGCAATAACTTATGCTGCTGTAATTCTTCAGGCTGCACTCAAATGTAGATAATTTTGAATTTAAAGGTCTAAGCAAGATTGTCAAGTTTCTTATTACAAGACATCCGAAATATTTTTGATTGTGACTAGTCCAAAGGCCAGTCAAATTTCCAGCTTGGAATGAAAGTTTTCAAAGTGAGAAAAAGGCACAGAAAAAGGAAAAAAGTGGTATCATATAAACATTGTTGTGCATGGTCATTTTCCATGAAATCAGCAACAGTTGAAAATCAATTTATAATATATCCTGCACCTTGTGTGATTAGCACCTGCATGAAGATTCTCTCAGTGGGATCATCGAAGACAATGGTGATGTGAGGACCAGGTGATGATACAGGTTTGGAAAAATGCTGGAAATTCTTTCAACTCTGCTACTATCAATGTTTTAAAAGCCTCAATCCCCTAAATCAAATCTAAGCCTGAGGAAGAAGCACTGCTCATTACAAGCATAGTACAAATACAGCTCCATACACAGGGGTCATCTCCTGTAAAGTCTCTGTAGATGAGCAACATCAGGCCTTTTGGAATGGCTGGAAGTCATCCGCCTCTCAATTAAAACTGGTAATTTTAAAGAGATGACAGAAGATATTACACTAATTGGATCATTTATGGAAGTTTCTTATGTAATAACTGGAAAATCAGTTCTCGAGACATCAAGGTAATTGAAAAGTCAACTGAAACCAGCTGCAGGCTTGTCACAGCTGATGAGAAATGTGTAGTGGCCATGAAAATGAGATGCAATATCATAATATGTAGCACTCCTTATCAACTCCCTTTTCCTAGTTTGCCTTTCTTCCATATTTATTTTCTATTAAAAAATAGTATTTGTCTGGATATTATCAAATAGTTCACATATATAATAATTTTTGTCTGAATGATAATACAGATTTTGTATAATTTTTTTTCTCTTATCTTCAGGTAATTTTTAATGCAATTCTGAAGTCCCAGTGAGAATTCAATAATTGCCTGTACAACTGCTAAAGAAAAAAAAAACAAACAGAAAAGAAACTTCTATGTTAAAAAAAGAAAAGAAGCTGTATAGCTGCACAGAGCAAACAGGTTTAGGAAAATATCCACAAGTAGAGACTTAGACACGAGCAGGTGAATTAAAGAGGCTGTGTGAACAGCATTTATGTTTTGACCTCATTTATACCTGCCCAACTGGTTTACTTGGTAAAATTTGCAAAACAAATGCTCATGGCTTGGTTCCCTAATGTCTGACAGTGGAAATGTCTCAAATGAGGAAAACATACCTGTTCTTGGAGTACACAATACATACATGACCTCTTAAAAACTCATATAGTTTTACATAGCTGAATATCAAATTTAATTAAACGAAACAGTTATTTTAGGTTTACCTTGGTGTTCTCTTGCCTGACTGCACACTCTCATTGTCCCCTGTATTCAGCGATGCCAATGAAAGACTAGATACTGAAAAAACACGATAAAGCTGTGAACCTGGATAAAAACAAAGTTAAAGCTTATAAACCTATACAAGTAGGAGAGTCTGTTCATTAGACCAACACCAGCATCTGAAAGTCAGTAAGAGCTTTTCTRCATGGGACTAACACCCATCCATGATATACCTGCATGCATATGTGCTGCACCTCATGTAAACACTTGCTGACACCCAGCCATTGGCAGCCACAGGGGATGGGCTCAGACTAAGCACCAAYGGGATGCAAATCAAAGAATGCAATTAAAGTTAATAAGTCCTCTTGAATGAGAGCTTAAGAGACTTAATTTAAAGCTTGGGATGGATTCTTGGAAGGTGTTAAGGAAATACTTTAAATTACACTGAAAGATGGAGGGAAGCAGACAGGGAAAATGCAGTAGAAGAACAAGTCTAGAGGAGGCTGCAATAARAAAGAACACTGATCAATCTGGTTACTTTTTCTAATTGTAAATTGGCAGTGCTTCTTCCAGTCATTGCTGCAAATTCTTTTGTATCTAAGCGAATGTTAAGTTGCTCCACATGGTTAGTGTTCCTACATTCTTAACTACATATGTAGTTGGTAAGTGAGCAAACTAGGAAAAAACCATGAAGCATAAAAGTAACTCTTATATTTTAATTTTGTCTGTATTGTGTGAGTTWAAGTATTCTTACCTTAGAGTCACCATTTTATTTATTGATCTCTTATCTCCCAGCTTTTATTCACTCTTAGCTCTACAGGTGCAAGAAGAGATTAAGTGAGGAAAWCATGGGTGTGCGTGAAACTTGCAACACACATTTTTCCCTCCACTGGGTTTTCAGAGCTAACATTTTTGGCTGTTGATATATGCATGCATGCATAGCAGGTAAGTGACATTCATCTTTCCATTTCTATGCCAAGGTTTGCTTTCCCGTTTGGTCACGTGCAGTCCCAATTTAGTATAAGACACTCGTAAATGCACGTGCTTGTTAGGACCAGAAACCAAGCTGGTGTTTTAGCATGAACAGACTCTTTTTCCACATACACACTGGTTACCTGGTGGACCTTTGATTGGTGTCTTAGGTGATTCAATATGATCTCTATGAATAGACTTTGGACGTGGCTTTTTTTGTTTGATTGAAAGGGAACGTGGCTTTATGACAGTATCCATGTCTTCCATAAGCTTTAGTTGTTTCCTTCTCATATATTCCTGCTTAATAAATTCTCGCCGTGCTCGTTCATCCTCCTTCTTCTGACGTTCTTCTTCTGTTTTGCGTCTAAAAAATGACCAAAAAATTCAGCAGTAGAAACTTTCCAAATAAGGGATTTCAGCTAGCACAGTGARGACAGCATAGATATCAGATTTTTGGAACTTCCAAATTCTCAAACATCAGTGAGAGACAATTGTTCTTTTTCAATTTTCAGACAGTTTAAACTTTTTGAGATATYGTTACTARTAAAACCAAAGCCAGGTTTATCAGSTTCATTGCTGGAACTGAGTGAACATTGTGCATTTGTGCAGAAAGAACCCTGAGGGACACAGGCTGCCTCAGGAGCTGGCCAGCACAGCTCACAGCCTGAGAGAGCTACAGGCTGATGCCACCTGCTGTCCTGCAGGGCCAGCTGGGCTCCTCAGCACATCTGCTTCTAGCAGGAAATATCCTGGATATTAAGATGCAATTTTTGACATGCAAGTTACACTTTTAACTAAACCAGGTGTTTTTATGTTCACTATTACTGATCATTTGGACCAGGACATGTAGTTTTACCTTGTCTCTTCCTTCTTATGTTCTAGTTCTGCTTCCAGCTGCTGCTTTCGAAGCAAAGTCTCTCTTTCTCTTCTCAAACGCTTCTCCAACAATGCTGCTCGTTTCATTGCCATATCATTTTCTGCTTTTTGATCATCCTAGCAACCGTTTTGAAGGAAAAGGATCAAAAATATAAGGATTTCTAAATTCAGCAACTGATTTTGCCAAGTCATTAGACACTTAATTCTGTACACTGGGTATCCTAACATACACTTGCAGTATTTGAAATAAGTTTATTTTTGAAGGCTTTTCTTAAGAATCTTAAAAACTTCATAATGGAATTTTTCCTCTTAGAGTCAAACAAAATTCAACACTGATATGAGAAAACTTGCTAAGTGAGATATTTTAGCTTTGAGTCAGATCCCATACAGCATAAACTTCTGCTATCAGCTTTGGAACGTTTTACATGTATGAGGATGAAGRTAATTATCACAAACCCCAATAACTATGCAAGATATAAAAGTAACTTCTGAGYGAGCCAGGTTTTTTGTTAGAACTGAGGAATGCTTCCAGACAAGCTAGGTGCATCTAGATACATGATACACAATTTTGGGTTATTCCAAGATGGAAATAAGTCTAGGCCGCTGTTTTACAATATACATTGTAGTTAAAAGCCTGTCTGAATTCAGCTCTTTAATAAAAAGTCTCCAAGGAGTGCTCTCAAATACCAACTTCAAAAGGGAGTCTCAGCAGATACTTCCTTAGCCAGTCRAGAGAGGGAAAAAGGCTCTCCACAGCGCAATTCAAAAATGTGATTCACTTTTAAAAATGCAGGCTGTTATGTACTTCAAAAACTTTTAATTAAATTTGGGGGTGAGGTGGGGAATTGAGAGTGAGATGTGAGCATGTTTAATCAAGATCACCAAAATATATGTTAAAAATAAATCTACATTCAGCACGCAACTTCCTCACCAAAACTTCCAAACACTCTTCCTTAACTATGAATGGAAATGGATACCCTGGCATGCTCAGAACTGCAATATGGTACAATCTCTCCATTCTTACCATGCCAGACTAATCAAGTCCAAAAGATAAGCTTGCACATTTAGAGTTGCAGCACCATCTGCTTTGACTTCAATCATCACTGAMATCCACATCTCAATTAAGAAGTTCCTTCTCAACCAAAGCTTAATAGCCAACATACACATTCACTAGTTCYCTTACCTTAAAAAAGAATCCACAACACACTTTCTGGTCATCTTCAAACTGTTCTCTATCACTCTCACCTTCATATTTCTCAACAGATACCTCACTTTTTTCTGGTGGCTTCAAATCTGATAGGGAAACTTCAATTAAGTTAGCTGTTTTGGGAGCTGGAGGGGGCACAATTGGTTGRTTCAGCTGATCTTCATTTGGGGTGAGGCAGACGGTTTCGGTGATAGGCTGAGACAACACTTCAGAAACATTAGATTCAATTGGCTTAATCTCCTTTTCCTTTTCTTCCACCTTCTGCTCACCCTGTTTTGGCAATTTTGGTCCTTCTTCTTTTGCTACCTCCTCTGTAGACTTGGCTTCCTTCAAAAGATTTCCCTTTAACTGAGGTTCGCTTACACGTTCACCRTCATCTCCAAAGCAAACAAAGGATCTAGTCTGAATGGGAACCTGACTGGGAGAAAATCTCCTCAAACGGGGGAGACTGTCCACAGACCGTGGGGCAGTCAAGGTACGGTTCAGAGGTGTTATTTTCAGTTCATTTGGCCTAGGAGTCCTTTGCATTTTCATGTGAAAAGAGGCATTCTTCCTGTTGGAAGACTGCGGAGATTGATGGGTAGATCGAGGAGATTCCTGTGAGAAAGGTGCAACAGGAGCTGGAGATCCCCCTTGCCTTGAAGAAGACTTAAAGTCCCGAATCTGCTTCTGAGGAGAAGGCTGAGGAGGAGAAATAACCCAAGCCTGYTGCTCTCTCATCTGCATCAACATCTCCTGCTGAAGGGATAGACGTTGCATTTCTTGTTGCAGAAAGTGTAGGGAAGAGTTTAGTTTTTCAATAGATTTTGTATATTCTAGGAGATCTCCATCATTAAGATTTTCTTCTGAGGGGCTTGCTAAATTCCATTGCTTTTCAGCATCCCCAGAAGTAGCAGGAGATTTTAACCATTTGCTATGAGAATTTTCTGGGGTTTCTTTTATTAATTCTGAAGTCTTACTAGTTTGGTCATCTGATTTCTGAGTTTCTTTTTCTTTCAACCGATTGCTGTCAGTAAACACCTTCTCATCTTCAGCTCCTGCTGCTTCCTCTCGGAGAGGTGACACTCCATCACCTTTCTTTTTCACAACATTAAGAAATGCCGTTCTTCCCATTTTCTGCCGCTGCTTTGTGAATGCAGCTTCAACTTTTTTCTTCTGTGCTTCAATGGCTCTCCTCTTCTCCTCTAGTTTCATYCTAAGCTGCACCATTTCAGAAGCCAATAACTGCGTAGTGTCTCTCCCTTGAGGAACAGATGGCTCCTCGGGAATTTGAGCCCAAGCAACCATATGAGGGATGTTCAGCTCAGAACCTTCTGGTGTGGTTTTCTGAGAACTGCTTCCACTGCTTTTACTATCTGTGTGATTCAACTTCTTGAATTTCTGCTCTGCAAAGCTRGTCATTTTAACCCCTGAGCTCGAAGAAGCACTGCTGCCTGCCTGTGATTTAGTACTTACTGAGCTGGGACAGGGACTCAATTGATCTCTGTGATTGCTAGCCCGCATGTCATAATCCTGGAGAAATTTAGATGGTTCTTCCATGTCAGAGTCCATGCTTACAGTATAGTCTCTCAAAGAAGAATCCTCATCCATTGTCTCTGGGATATCTTCTGATGGAACATGTATTCCAGTATCTACTTCTGTGTTGTCAGTCACAGGACTCAGAGCACCTTTAGTGTCTGTGATTATATCTGGGGTAGTCTGGTTTGGTTTAATGTTTGAATTCAAGATGCTCATTTCCCGATTGTGAAGAAAGAACCCATTTGTAATTTGGTCTGTTTGGAGGAGTCTGGGAGAYTTTTCGGTGTCGTGAATTATCTGCAAAGCCTCTTCAATGCTTGGTGTCTCAATCTGATTGCCAAAATYATCCAGAACTGCCCTGTTCTGCAGAGCTCCATTTGGAAATCTGWAGCGGCTGCTCTCATTGGCATTTCTTTGATTTGCATTAAGAGACTGATTGGCCTTTGTGTCTTTAAAARGTCTCATGTCCTTTTCCTCTTCAATATCTTGGTTCTCCTCTTCTCCATTTACTGGTTTGAAGGACAGATTTTTTCTAGAATGCTTCGGCATGCGGTTGATGTTTCCTGTAAGGCCTTCATTGCTCACAGATCTAGGAATTCCTCTRTTTGGAGCAGATACTGGAATGCTTTTTTCTTTGTCAAAAGGAATGTCAAACGAAACTCCATGTAATGATGACCTAATAGAGATCAGAATAAAGTAAGTAACTGGGCAACTCATGATTAATTATAAGAATAATGAAATATTCGTATTTGGTTTTAAAATKATTTTAAGCTGGTAGTATTAAATGCACTGTTAGGTGTATTGTATTTTGACTAGATTTAAATATAATAAATACACATTTTTAGAAAGATACTTTTAGATAAAAAAATAGACATTTTAGATAGATAAATAAAATTTTAAAAAGCACAACAGAAYATAGAATGTAACAACATTTTCTTCAGACTCAGCCAATGCTTTTTGCTACTCTGGAATAAATTCTGGGAATTTTAGGAGTATAGGAATTGCCATCATAGATCAAAAGCAAAATGTAAAAAGACACACTTTACAAGCCACTATAACTCTTACCATTTTAACTGTGGTTTATACCCGGCAGATTAAGAGCTTGGTCTAACTGAAAACCACAACATTCAGTATGATTGTTCTTAGCATCCCCAAAACAATACAAGCTTAAATCTACTGAGATAATTGGCCACGTTATTCTCACCATGTTTAGTTCACCGCGATGAGTAAATCTGAAATTATTTAATGCCAACAGTTCAAATATCTGAAGTACACCTCCTTCAATGTAAAGAATAAATTATTTATTTCTGARGATTGTTTCTTATTAGCCAGTTTTTAATCCATGGTATGGCTCTATCTTTCTTTTTCTACTTTTGCAAGCAGCTTACAAGAATTCTTGTTACAGGAYTCWGAAAATCCAGACTAMAATGGATCATTTATRACTACTCATAACCAAACCCCAATAYTTTGYAACCAGCTTGTAAGATTACTTACCTTTTTTCTTTGGGCCATGTCCCTACATGCCCATCTACATAAGACATTGATGTGGACCTTCTAATGACTCCTAAGAGAAATAAAAACAGGGCCCAATGTAACTGTTGTGAAAAATGATTTTAACATCACCTTCTGTTGCTTTAAAAGAGTAGTTTGCTTCACTACTCAGAACATTGTAATGGCATCGAAGTGCTTATGTATTGAAAATACAACTAGAGCAACAAATCCCAGTTCATCCTGAATATGTATGATACCCCTCATCCCTCAAAGAATTTACTATTCTGTAAAATATTCTACAAATCTTACTAAAATATACTGCCAATACATGTAAGTCACACTCCACATAATGAAAACAGAAGCCAAATCTAAAAAAACACACACAATGTATTTGGTACGAACACAAACTTCCCATTTGTACATTTATAAATTACAGAAGTCAATTATGTAAATTAATTAATTTTTCATGTAAAGGTCCCTCCCTATTTCTGCATAAATAATGTTTGAATAAATWTAAGCAAGACAGCAATTTACTCAGAGGACAACCCCTTGTCTCATTGCCTCTCCCACCCCTTTGTAAACTGTTACCTGGAACAGATGAATAAGGCTGCTGGGGTGTGTGCAGTTGGTGAGGTGGTGTGTAAGCTGGACTTTCCAATCTATAAAGCAAGAGACATTAACTTAGAATTAATACATCAAAAGCCACATTACAAAAGGTTAACCAGTCATCATGTCCTGGGCCAAGACAAAAACAATTTTTTTTTTTTGTGATGGGAAAGAAAGTGAGGTGTAATTCTCTTTTGGAAATATTAATTTATCAACTACAAAGAGAACACCATAATAAACTTTGGCTGGAACTAATGCARGTAGGCCAAAAAGTCAAAAAGGTATTTTTCATATACAAACAGCTACAAAGCTTCACTGATTTTGTTAAGATACTTGTCTCCTGATTTATTTCATGTAAATGTCACTATTAGAAGGTTCACATTTTTTAGACTGATTTTAGTAAAATGTCCAAACAAACATGAGCAAAATGAGGCAGCTCCTACTGGCTTCAAAACTGAGTAATTGCAGCCARTATCACATACTTTCCATGCATTTCTATTTTCAGTTGCTTAGTTTGAAATTTCTGCTTTCTGTCTGGACTAAAACATGCCGAAGTGGATAAAGAAGATTTGTTTTAGACATGACTTTATAAATAAAAAAGTATATTCACTACTAAAGGAGCAATTATAGAGATTTCCCCTGCTTCTACTTACACAGACACTTTATTTTGGATCACAGGCAAGGTCTGTAATTGAGTAGCTGTGTTAATCCAGGATCRGATTAACATAATTCAGTGTTTTTGATCAAGGTGCTTCTTCATGATCAGAACAAAGACATGTACATAAAGACACATGGATTTGTATGTAAAACACTTCTAGAGAAGCCAGACTTCAAAACCAAGCAGGATCAAATCCTTTCATGTTTTGAATTTTGTCCACTGAATTGAAGAGCACAMTCCCAAACTCACATTTTTCAGTCAGAATATTTGTTTAGTGTTATTATATTACATATACTGTATGGTGTAGAAGTGTCTCAACATTATTTGCATCAATTTAAGAAAAATACAATCTACAAAAGCATCTTTCATAACTCTATATTAAATTATTTGAAATAGGTTCCCATAAATTCCTGGGGTTTTGTGTCAATAACACTCCACACTAGCTACATGACATAACTGTTTTAAATGGCATTTGGAATTTCTGTGAAAATGTTCAAATCCTAATGTCTACAGGTTATCTTAAAAGAATAGTGTGCTTTCCAAATTTAATCCAGCAGCCTGTGCAAATTTGCTACCATGAAGAGAATCTATACACTTTTTTTCCTTGGGGAAAAGACTGATTCTGGCACCAAGACTGGGTTCCATGGCAACCTCAGCCATGGTAAGTGCTCACTGCCACAGTCCCACTCCCTCCTCTGCGCTGGATCTGGCTCTCCATCCCATCCTCTGAGTCATTTCAGCAAACTACGGCGACAGAATAGCATTCACTTTTTCCGACTGGGTTCGTTTTTTCTGCCTTTGTTCGCTGAAATGGCAAACCAAGCACTCAAGGGGACGGGAATGCACAGTTGGGACAGGGAGGAAGGCCAGGAYCACAACATCCTGCAGTCAGGTCTGTTCTGCCAGGGAACCTGCAGTCTGTGTTGGATTCCAGCCATCTGAAATGTTGGGCCTCTCCTTTGTCCTGCCATGCGGTGATGTATCATCAAGTTGCATGAAATACTCTGGTTTATGAGGAAAGATACAGCAAATGGCCTTGGGAACCCCTGCTTCAAAGGATATGTTCAAAACTACTGTTTCTTGTTCTCCTGGCTTGTATGCTCAGTTTACATGAAAATAAAATCATTGTCTACAAGGGAAGCGCACTTTGGAGACATATAGGAAAAGGATTTGTAATCACAACATTTAATGGTAGTAAGAAATAGTACTCCCTTATTAAAGTGAGCATAGATTTCTAAATACTAAAAATGTACTTCAGAACCTAAAATCYCAAACCCAACCAAACCCTAACCCCTCTCTCCAAAAAACCCATCCAAAAACAACAGAAAAGGCTAAACAAGATTTATCTCAGTTGGCAATCAACAACTGGGTGAATATCCAATTAAAATGCTGATTTTGTCCTTCTCCTCTGTGCCAGTTTATACACAGTTAATAAACCTTTGCGCCAAAATTATAAATATATTGTAATGCTGTCTCTCATTCGCTATGTCTAGAGCAGATCACAGGAAGACTTTCTTTACCTTGATAGAAGAAAGATTAAAAAGAAGGCCTTAGGTACAATTTATGCCCCTTATCAAAGAAAGCATAGGTACGAAAAGACCTTTCAGATCATGAAGTCGAGCTGTTAACCCAGGACTGCCAAGGCCACCASTACACCTAAGTGCCTAAGTGCCACATCCACACATCTGAAATACTTCCACGGATGGAGACTCCATCACTTTCCCTGGCAGCCTGTTCCAATGCTTGACAACTCTTTTGGTGAAGACATTTTTTGCTAATATCCAATCTAAACATATCCTAGTGCAAATGGAGCTGTTTCCTCTTCTCCTATCGCTTGTTCCTTGGGAAAGGAGACCAATCCCCACCTGTACACAAGCTCCTTCAAGTAGTTGTGGAGAATAATTACAAAATYCATCAAATTCATCAAATGTATGGTCAGCTACAGAATACAAGGGAAACAGGATGTTTTTATATTGCTTCCAAATCTGTCACAGTAATACTAAAAATAATGTTTCACATTGTTTGGTTTTGTCTGGAATAGAGTTAATTTTCTTCCTTGTGGCTGGTACACTGCTGTGTTTTGGATTCYGTGTGAGATAAYACACTGGGGTTTCAGTTGTTGTGCTTTCCCCAAGTCAAGGACTTCTCAGTGCCTGGTGGCAATGAGGAGGTGCAGGAGGAGCTGGGAGGGAGCGTGGCCAGGACAGCTGAGCTGAGCTGAGCTGGCCACAGAGATATTCCAAACCATGGACTGCTGTGCTCAGCATGAGCTGGGGGAGTTGGCCGGGAGGGGCCCATCGCTGCTGGAGGGAGCAATTGTACTGTACAGCACTTGTTCTCCTGGGCTTTATTCTCTCTTTTTTCTATTCATTACAATGACTATTATTATAACCATATTACATTTTGTTTCAACTTTTAAAGCCTTCTTATACTGTGAGGTCTACATTTTCTTCCCCCCATTAAGATGGGGGTTGGGGAAATTCATCATAGCRTAAGTATTTATTTTTACCTATWTGTCTTTCGTGGTACTATAGTAACACWATCAGATCAAACTAAAACCATCATTCAGGGTTTTTCTTGTTGTACCTTAGTTTAATTTCACTATAACTTTTGGAAATTTGCTGTGAATTCCAGAAAAATAGCTCCTTCAGAGCAGACCTGGTTAGCAGCCCCATTTGAAATTGCAGAGGACAAGGCCATGTGACATTTCTCTGCTGAATGCTAAGGGTTGTTTTGGAAACTGGTAAGAGAACAGCACACTGTCCAAGTGTRCAAGCACGAACAAGCAGCCTGCCATGCAACAAGCAGGGAGGGCTGAAATATGGATGTTGCACAAAATTCCACAGGCTGTATTTGGTAATTCAATCATTGAGCTTTGCAAAAAGGAAAAAAAAAAACAACTAAATAAAAAAATCAGTTTGATTTGTAACAGAAAGAAGGAGGTTGTGAAGCAGTATTAGTGATTCTCTGACATTACCTGGCTACCAAGTCAGAACCAGATGGACCATCCACATAATTTCTTCTGTTAGCATTCAAGCTGTGAGCAGAAGCTGCATCTTTTGCAGGTTCAGCTGCCAGGAAGAACAAAGTACAAGTTATTACAGTTTACTATTCAGTTAAATTACATAGTAGAAAAGCTGTTCAAAATAATCTGAAACAGTGATTTTCAAAGATTGAAAGAATTTTCATTGATTCCATTATTTAGGTTTAAACTGTCACTTCCTTTCATCTTCATGCTCTCCAAAGCTCCCATATTGGCACTAATTAAAAGAATGAGGACTGACAAAATACACTAGAAAAAGCAAGGGGAGAACTAGTATAGAAAAATAGACTAAAAAAGAGCCACAAAGTTAAAAGGAAGCAAACTTTTAGCAAAAGTTGTTCTTCTGGAAGAAATGTCTCTGATAAAAGTTTCTGATGAAATTTTTTCTCCCCAAACCCTTAGACTGACCAGAAAATAGGTTTTTTGTCATACCCTATATTTCAAGATTTATATCATATTTGTATGTGCCATAAAGCATATAATTGAAGGTATAAGAGCCACCCAATGATAAATCTCTTCTTAGTGCATGGAAATGCAATTACAGCAGTGCTGTATGAACACTTCAATTACCATGACTCTGTAGTCATTAACAGATCTCAAGATCTATCTGAGGGGTGTATTTTTAAATTTGAGAATTTGCTGCTGGAAGATGGTGCCTTTGCACTGGGTACAAAACACAATTATACAATTAGCTCACTATTCAATTTCTCCAGATTTATGATTCTCTCTCTTGCTATCTTCTCAGCAACACAAGTTCTTCAGGCTAAATTTTGTTCTTGGTTTATGTTTGTAATCCTTGCATGGGCATAAATGRATTCTAGGCCTGTTTAGGTCAGAAAAATTTGCAAGTGATTATACCACAACAATTTAAATGAGTTTTTGGTAACAGACAACAAAATCTAATTATGATTTATGAGATGAGATGAAGATTAACAATGAAGAAAGAGTACTTCTCTCCTTCTTTAAGGGGGTTGTACGGTGCCAAATCCTGTTAACTAAAATATTCACTGCATCTGTGAACACAATGCAATCTGTACACATACATATCAAAACATGCATATTAAGGCCAATCCATAACATAATTACCTTGGGGATGCACAACAACACGGGGTTGTACAAATGATGGCTTCACCACTTCAAACCACCAGAACAATTCTGCCATGAACACCATGTAATTGCTCTGCATGGGAAAAAAAAAAAGATGGAGAGAAATTGTTGTTAAAAAACAAGTCTGCAAATAAACAGATTAAGCAGCATTTGGGAGATCCTCTGTGTTTCAGTTGGTTTACAATCTCCACTTTTTTTACAATCTCCACTGGATTTTTAGAAATAGCGACCACTACAACTGATCTGTAGCACCAACTATCAAATACACGACTTGACCAGATTGCAATTGATTGGGTTGAAATGTTTCATAATAAGCATATGCTCAAGCCTGATGCCTTGCAGGGAGGGCAGAGAGGAGCAGGATGGGTGGAAAAAGATGCCAGACAAAGAGCAGACATTTCCATTAAAAATAGCAGTGAAAAACCTATTGCAAGGATAGGCAATGCTATTTTCACRGATTATTAACAGGAAAAAGTATGATAGCCCTTAATTTTAGTGCASGAAGTTGGAATCTGATTTTGGCTTTTGTGTTAAGTATGTGCTTTTGGTCAYTTTTGTGAAGACATACCCAAATTTACAAGTGTTTAATGCAAAACAAAAAAACAGCAGCAGAATTTCTTGACTGCAGCTTAGAACAAGGTTTTAGYTCCAAAGATTTATGCACACTTACACCAGTAGTAGATTATCTCCCTACCATACATTCCCTATGAAAGACACAGTGTGTGAGCCACCAGATTTAACCCAGGGGGAAAAACAACTGGTGACAAACTGCGTCAACAACAACCACGAAAATCAATAAGGGAAAACCAGGCAGCAGTTGTTTCTGCTGCAAGAGCACGTGAGGAGTGCAAAAACACCAGAAGGTTATTGACTGTGGAGGCTGAAGAGGCCAAAGCTTCTACATCTTCGTGCTATTTCATATGTAGAAATATCACCTGAATGAGATCAACTAACATCCAGGTTTGAGCTGGCTCAAGCCRGTGCACAGACCTGTGCCACCAGTCTTACTAAGTCTGAAAATGTAAACAATGCAATGTTTATGGTTACAGGAAACTATAATTAAACTACTTTTTCAAATAATTTATTTTAAAAACTCTAAATAAAATATCACTCTATTTCAAAAACAAACCACAGGCATTAATGATACAAATGTAATTTTTAAATAGACAAAAAAATTACTAAAAAAAGTTTGATAGTAAGTGATGCTATCTCAATTCTGTATCAGTAAATTTGAAAATATACTTCTGAGTATCTATTTGATACTTTTAGGTCAGATTTCGTTTTCCTGAAGATTTCTAATGTAGATAAGCCTTTACTTCCGCAAAGGGATACTCAGACCAAAAGCCACTCCTACACTTTACTATATGGCGCAGGGATTAGGCAGATGTTGCCATAGTTATTACACAGAAGTTATAAATAGAMTAGGAAAAACCCCATTGCTGCTTATTCAGCTCAACAGAACTGCATGAGGAAAAGTGCGTAGCAACATCTTTTCCATGTAAAGTAAATGTCAAGCATAGCATTTCGGTAWCACACACTGATTTCATTAGGAAGCTCAGACAAAGAAAAAAATTAGATGTACTTCACAGACAAAATATGCTTTTTAATACTACAGTTTTGAAATATTATAATTTATCTCCTAATATTTTCCCCTCCCCTTGCGTCTCCATACATTTTTACCTTTTAACTTGATTTTTTAGTAAAAAAAAAGTTATAAAGTGTTTTAATCATAGCTCTGTCCCCATCTGAAAAATAATACTGCATTTAGATACTCCAATTTCTTATGTTTATGTTGAAATGCTGCATTTCAACAAAAAATAGACACAGTAGTACTGTGACTATTTTATGGTGGACAGACATTCCTTCTGAGAATATCTTCTACASAGTCCTGAGCTGCTGCAAGACACTTTGTTTTTCTAAAGTCACCAAAGCAGTATTTACTGAACTAAAAATGAAAGTGCTGCACMGCCCACTGAGAACAGAGGCTACTTTGGATGTGTGGTAGTGACCCATCATGATGGAAATCACATTTTCTCACTAGTTATTTTTACTCAGAAAGAGACGTTAAGAATGATCAAAGGGAAACACTGACGTTCAGTAACGAATTTTTTTTTGAAAACCTAGCAGTGGGCGTGTAGTAATATTGCTATCCAAGACTCAAAAGAATGCAGATATTATTTCCACACATTTTGCCTTGATTATGGTGACAAATAGTCTAAGAGCTTGTTATATGAGTTGTCACAAGCACTTACACACAACAATATTCAGAAACATAGKAGCATTTTTAATGCTAATAAAAACTAAGAAAGCTCTGAGCAGTACAGGCTGGTTCAAGCCCCCTGAACAGCAGATGGCAGACTTGCAGCTTCAGAGATCCTTTTATCTGTTAACAATCTTGTTTAATTTTTTCAGTTTGATATTTGCAGACTGTTCATSCGTTGTATGTAGTCAGCTGTACCGGTGCTACATCTTTCAGTGCTCTACCATAAAAATCCTTCTGTTTACAGTTTTTGGATTGTGATGTTTTGGGAGAAAAAGAAATTCCTATATTATGAGTATAAAATCTAAAATAATTCCTTACTTCTGTATAAGTTAGCTTGCTATTTTATACAAAACATGATAAATTATTTTCTTTAATATCTCTATTCTACCCCAATAGTTTTAAAAATCACTATAATTTTTAAATCAAATAGCTAATGGAAATAGTACGTCCAATCTTACCACTTCAAATAAATGATACCCTCCTAATATCAATAGGTTTTAGATCTGCGTATTTATAGAATAACTACAGGATCATACACACAAATGATACATATCATTTGTCATCAGACTTGCATCCACTAAAATTAGGTGTAAACCATAAAACACACTGTACAATTTTTATCATGATGCACATTAAAATCTCTATTCAGTGGGCCAGCAAAGGTCACCTGCAATGCAAATCCACAGATRTTTTGTTATACAAGTGCTGACAAAAGGGCTTCAAGACTGCAGAAAACTGGTGTCACAGTGTCTCAAGAAGGCCAAACTACAGTTCTGTGCATGATCCCAGCATTACCACTTTGTCCTTTGTCCTGCCACAGGCTAATAAATGCCACAATAACTCAGGTTTGAAACTCCACTAAGTCTTGTTTCACACCACAACAGAGAGGAAGGAGCAGCAGATCAACATCAGTGAAAGCAAACCACGCTGCTTCCCTTTAAATAATRAGTCAGGAACATTTGGTCCCTCTCAGGGAGAAACTGTCTCAAAAAACTGTTCCCTGGTTGAATTTTACTTTTAATTCCCAGTCCTGGATCCTTTTAACTCACCAGATGGGAAGCAAATAGCTAAATTGACTCCCACCATACACACTGCACTGCCTCACCCAGCACAGCCAGCTGCTCTCCCAGGTCCTTAAGGGGCTCCAGTTGCCCGTTCAGGTTCAGGTGAACAGCCTGGCTGGCTGTGGGTTTTGCACTGAGATTGGAGGGAAAGCTGTACAACACGTGTGGACAYTGTGCAGCCCTGATTTTCTAGGATTTATCTATGCAATGTATTTGAACAATATTTTTCACATCTCTGGTGCTGGTTACAGCTTCTGCTTATGCTGTTTGCCAACTCACCACCAGTAKTATATCAAAAAACACAAGTATTCAAAACTGCTCAAGTGCAATAAATATTTTTTTTAATATAAATCAATCCTTTAGACAACATATACTCCTATTCAATTCAGCAGTGGAAAGAAAAAAATTAAGTTCTGGATCTGAAGCAAAAAAGATTTGACAGTGCAAATGTGTTTTCTGGCACTGGTTAGTAATCAAGTGGAAAAACAAGGTACCTATTCCACGTGCTTAGTTGTGATTCTGCACAGTTTAGAGTYTGGCCCACATCTAGGTCAGAGGAACRCCCCTTCAGTCAACACACGGTGAGCAGCTCTCAGATTTGCATCATTTCACATTCTGAAAGCTTTCCTTCTGTAATAAATATGCCTTCTGCATGAGCTTGGGTGAGCAGACTGTACAGATTCAGCACGCAGCAGCCAGAGAGAAGCAGCATCTGTGCTGAGGGGCAGCACMCAACCCCCCAAGAATCAGAGCTGCAGAGCACCGTGGCCCTGTGAATGGCCAGGAATGCACACACTCAGAGCAGCAGGACTCTGCCACATCCCTACGGGCCAGCAGCACATGCTTGGGTCAACACCAGCCCTGCCTGCACCCACAAGGGCAGTAGGTACTGGGTGAAAAGAGAATATGTAAACACACACCCCAAGAGAACAATGAASCCCTTGAGAAACTTTCTGGACACGCTCCCCAAAGCCACTGATGGGCCAGTATCAGCCCCTGCTTCTGGGGACCACGGGGTTGGGCTCCAACCCAGTAAAAATGACTCTGTGTGTGTATGTGCGTGAACTCAGTGAGCAAATGAGAGCTGTGTGTCAATAGTTACCTCGGTAATAACTGATTCATGCTACTCATAATGACAGCTGAATTAATCAAACTCATTCTAATAGTGCAATCTGAGTCTCACTCAATYCTCTACCAGTGAAAAGAGAATGTACAACATGTGTACATTAAATGAGTAGCACAAGTTTAGGATCACTATTTTAAAAAATAAAACTCAAACCCACACATTTTACAGGCTTGGGTAAAGGAACACTTACAGAAGACAATAATTAACTGCCTGACAATTGATGTAATATCAAGTTCCCGTGCTCTTAAATCGTGGCAAATATCAAACAACTCAAGCTGTCAGTCAGTCCCCTCTTAGACAGTTAACCTCCTACATGATTTGTCCCTAAATTTGAAGCCTATGACCCTACTAGAATAAAGTGGTAGACAACGATCTAAAATTATCAAGAATATAATAAATTACAACCAAAGATATGTTTTTTTTTCCTCATTTAGAAAAGCATTCAACATGTGTCTCATATGACAAATGGAACATGTGAGATGCTTTTATTCTTTCTATTCAGGGACCATAAAACATCCTTCTAGGAATGTACATTACATTAGACACCCAAAGCACAAATGCTACATACCTCCAATACATCACACTGCTAATCAACTGCTGGGACAAAGCAATACTATCCATTAAACTGTCTCTCAAATTGTCCTTTAAGCTGTCCTCAAATTGTCATTACAGTTCTGCAGAGTGGTTCATACTTCTTGTGATGGCACTTTATGCAAAGTTTTCTATTTCTACAAACTTTTTCTTTGCAAAGGCGAAATAAGTGCATGTCAAGACATAATAAAACAGTTCTTTCAGTTTTATGTACTTTCCCAGATACATCTGAAGAACAAGATCCTTAAAAAATAAATCCTGTCGGAGGATAAAACTGCTTATAGGAAAGAGCAAAAAAGCAGCCTGCATTACTAAAGAGAGATTCAAGATTTTTCTATTCTTTCCTCTCGTTAAATATGCAGGGAGGATTCAGAAAACATTGTGACTAGTTTTATATAATCACTTGTGTACTTGTGCTTGTCGGTCTCAATGGAAAACAACCCGGAACCAGTATGGTCCCTTGCTGGTGCCTCAAGCATCCATGGAATGTATTCAAATATTTTTTTTCTTTAATATCAGTAGTCCTGCCTTAGTAAACATCTTACGAAGAGCTTCACAAAAGCATTTTTCTTAGAGGAGAAGAAATAGGCAACAAGGAGCACCAAAACTTACTTTCTGCTTCCTTTGATTACGACACATTAAAGCTGTCTAGAAATCCAGACAAAGCTTATTTCTCCTCTGTGCTAAAACAGAACTAAGCCAACAGTTTCATCTGCTGTAAAATCTGAATGCCTCTGTCAAAGGCTTAGGACGCCTAAGGGAAGCGATTGTGTCTCAGTGCATTTTGACAGGAAAACCAAAGGCACAGTCATCTTACCTTGGTCAGGTGCTGCACTAAATTTCTGCATCCTCCCCTATCTCTAACCTATTTTGATTTAATGTAACAGGACAGTGCAGTGTGCCCTGTGAAGAATGTAAGGCATGCACATTGTGCTTGATTGCTTCAGAGGAGGTTCTGCTCTCCTCCTCCTCAAGAACCAGCAGGAAGTCAGGGTACCTACTGTAATTTCTAGAACCACACAAAGCACAGCACTGTAATCCCAAAAACTATGCTGTGAGTATTTTCCTGAGGATTTTCTCAGTAAGATATCAGCAGGTGGTTCTTTTTACTTTTTCTGTTTTACACTATGAATGTAAGAGATTTTTAGCCAAAAGCAGAGTGGCACCTACTGTGCAGTATGAGCATACTGTGCAGCATGAGCCACTCTGAAAACRGACAGGAATTTCTGCTGATTAACAAAGATACACTTCTGTAAATCCCAAAACTTAATACCATGTAAATGTCATAGGCTGAGAGAGAAGCTTCCACAAACCAGTGTAATTCAATGTGCAATATCTAGAATATCCATTTACAAGTTTTTTCAAAGTGACAACAAAATTCTTTGGAGAATAAGCACATTTATTAAAACTTACTCTAATCAGATGCACTGGAAAACTAAAGAAGAGCTCCTTTAACAATAAAAATTTATTTTTAAAGCAAATTCATTCTCAACACTGGAAAAAGAGAGTTTGCAGCACTAGCTAAAATGTTTCCACACCAAGTTTTAGAAGAAAAACTTGGCAGCCTTGCTTTGCAGCACTTACATCTAAATAAGCATCCACACCACAGCAACTTGTAAAAACACGATCACAAAAGGGCTTTCTCAGATCTAGAAATACTCTAACTCTTTGAAAGAACTCTAAATCCTCTCTAAAAACARTGCTCAGAAACAGCAGAATCACTGAGTCTGCAGCTCTTCAAAAGTGTAAAGTCTGATGCATTGGGACTCAAGCTATTTTTTWAAAAAATTGAAGCTTCCKAGTGCATATTGGCTCGAGAAGGAAYTCAAGCCATTACTACAAAAATGGTATGACGAATTGTCATGAATCAAAACAAGTGTAATCAATTCCATTTATTGCATGTATCTGTAGTCAGAGAGAAACAATCAAAATGCAGTGARGGAGTCCTGCTGGAGATCCCTGAACGTGCTTGTAGGACTACAAAGCACAGACAAGGCAGACTGCAATGCAGCAGACTTCACAAGTATGTGGGTAGATTGCTGTATGTGAAATTTWGGAACACCAAAAGCTGACTGAAAGCAGTCACTACACAGCTTTGCATACACAAAATAAACCAGCAACAGCTAAGTAGTCTAGACTTAAGTCCTACTGCCCTTACTCACCCTGGCAGCTCATTACTTATATGAAAAGGATTGGGTTCAACCCTACAGGAGACAACAAAGCTGCRTTCAAGCTCTGGCCTCTGTGACTCTGCTTGTGAGATTGCTAYAAAATCATAAAAGCAGTGAAATGACCCAGATATTTAGAAACCAATTACATCCCATCTGCAATGGATATGCTGACTTCAGAAAAATAATATTTCATTCCCTAAAGGCAAGCCAGTGAGAATCTTAAGCAAATGAAGTGTGTTTTATATAGGAGAAAGTCCTGGTGAAACATAATAATGAAAAATTAAAATTACAATTGGSCAAGAAATCATTCAGTTGTTCCTTCTCTTTCTGCACAGGCTTAAAGAATTACAGAATACTGCTTTTTTTCTCTTTCTAAAAGAGCAAAATCTTAGAATGATTGAAAACACTTAATTGCTTATTCAAACARCTGTATTTGTTGCTGCTTGTATTTGGGGCAACAAGCCATTGGATTTTCCAATGAAATTAACTCCGAAATTTACACTTTTACAAAAGCTTTAAGATTAAAAGTAATGAAATTATTCTGCACACYGAAATGAGTAAGAATGGTGAGTAATAATTCCATAAATGAGTCTTCAATATTTCCTCTGCCTTGATATATTTAAACTAATGCAGATCACTCTTACATTTTAACAGAAATATTGCAGATTGCAAACTTAAACAATTAATTAATAAGAAGATAAAGTGAGAAGAGCAAAGTTTTTACAAATCCTTTCACAACTGTTATTTTTTAAATACTTTGAAATTACTAGGAAAACATAATGGCTGAAAAAGAAGGTTATTTTTCTTTTTGCTGAAATTTGTGTGTTGCATGCAACATCATAATAGAAGCCATACAGCAGAAGACCAAAAAAAAAAAAAGACTAAATATATCATTAGCAAATAGTCCTGTGGACATTGCTAGCATTTTTATTTAATTATTATATTTTTACCTTTATTGAAGAAGCTGCATAGAGCATATCCTCAAGACTGAAATGGCAACACTGGTTGAGGTATTCCTGACAAAACTCTTGAATCAATTGTAGATTATAGAGGCTGTCAGCCAAAGACATKGTCTCTTTCAAACAAATATCTAAAAAGAAAGAAAAGAAGCAAAGATTAGATACAGCTACAGATTTGCAAAAAAAGTGGTTTTTTGGCTTTTCTAGATTCAGGAAYATTTTCTGCATAAATTCAGACTTCATTTCTTCCCTCCACCAGAGACTTTTATTTTTCTATTTTAGAAATGAAAGAAATTTATAATTTACATTTTATCTTTGCATTTCAATACATTTAGATATTTTTTGTAAAATTAATTTTGCTTTTCGCTATTGACAAGTGAATTTGCTTCTGTTTTGCTTTTTGTGAAAATATAAATTATTCCCTCACCCCTATTTCCATGTAATAAACAAATGCACTTAATCCCTAATAGATTTCTTTTGTAATTAGATTTTATATAGAGCAATGGCACTAAGAAACATACACGTTTGTACATATTAATTCTTTGACTTTACACAGGGACCCAAGAGCACATTTTAATGTCATTGAACCTGAATCTTCACAAAAAAATAGACTGGTCTTAGGTATTTGTGTTTGTGGATTGAGATGTTTGAGATGAGATTTCTCAAGGAGCTGGAGCCTGTTATKCAAATTACCATTCTCTGTTTAAAAGTGCTATTTAAAGACAAAGAAGTGATGACTGTGAACAGACTTGTGCAGTTATACAGAGCTCTCTGATTACTACTTAGGTCYAGATAGTCTCCTGCTCTCTTTTTATGACTGCTTCTTGGAAAATTAAGTAGCAATAATAACTCCCTTGAAAAAAAAAGACAGTCCTCTTAAAAAAATTAAATATACTTCTAGAACATGCATCAGAYTTTATTCCTAAAGCAACAGTATATGACAGAACTCCACACAAGTTTTGAATTGTTAAGGATAAAAGGTTTCCTCATAAAACGAATCTACTCTGATGTCAGCAGGATAAGGATTCCCATACTGAARAAAATCAGACATAGTCCATCATTCTAACCCCACAGATGATGATCAATAGGAAAAAACGTTTGACTAAACTGACTGAAATGAGATTAAATTTAGAARTGCAAAATGTGAAGTCATACATTTRAATCTAATAAAATTCTAATGTGATTCAGTAACTGAAAGTGATACAGAGCAGGGAGTTATCACGTATTAGCCAGTGTAAACATATGTGCCTTTGGCATCAYGCAGCGATGGAAAAAACAAACATGATGCTAAAATGTATCAGAAAATTTATTTCCAGTAGTGACAGAGGAGCATTGTACATGGCAGTAWTGAGATGTCAGTCTGGATTTCTGGGTACAATTACATCCATCCATATTCAAGAAAGACAAACCCAAATGGGACTAGCTGCAGAGGAAAACTATTAAGGATAATAATGAGAACAGAAATCCAGATCAACAGGGGAGACTGAAAAGGCTCGGTTCAGTAGCCTGGCTAAAACAAGAGGAAGAGAATATATCAAACATGTAGACAACAGATTAGAAGTAACCAAACAATATTGGTGGAAGAACAACAAAGGCATGTAAGACAGGCCACAGGCACACTTAAGTAAAAACCAAGAATGAGATTTAAAATCATGTAAAAAAATGGAATGATACAATTGTGGGTAAGAAGAGTACAGATTATCAAGAGCTTGACAGTTTCAAGACAGAACAAGAAAAATTCATGGAAGGGATTATATAACTTTGTACAATAGCCAATTTCTTGACTCGGWGGGAGTCCTTTCTAGTTCTGTATTCCWTCAAGGAAATCCAGATTTGAAAGTTAAATGAAGACTTAATGAGAAGAACTGATCTATTTCAGACTACAGAGAACTCTAAAATACTTTTTTCTTTTTTGTTAATGCATTYTAAAGCATTTTTGCATATGTATTTTTGTTACCTGCCTTCTTCAATTGCAATACAGAGCYAAATCTCAGTAAAATTCAACATGCATCAAAAATTACATTACCTAAATACAGGCAGGRTGAGCAAAATCTTATTAAAGTGTTTCCAGTTGCTTTGGAGTACCTTTGAATTTASTTCTGAGACAATGACATGCACATTTATATCTTTAGGGAAGATGATGTCAGGACACTTAACAAGAACATTAAAAGTAAATTTCCAAGGATGACATGTGCCTTGCCCTGTTTAAAGTCAGATGCTGGAGGAATGTGCTGGTCACACAAGGTACACAAGACCTTGCAGACTGATCGTGTTCTCAGCCATGCTGGACCAGCACGGAGGGACCCTGTGCTACCCCAGCCAACACGACCCAGGTTTAACTCTTCCCTAATCACATATAATAGTATGCATTTGGCCGCAATACTTATGTAAATTGGAAGTTCTATTTATCAAAATTCAYAAGCTGAAGAAGAAAGGTGAATGAATGCATCTTAGCTCCTTTTATCTTCAATGCCTRCTGTGCTGGAAGCTCCCTAAAAAGTGGTTGTGTAGATGAATTCCAGATTTCAGTCCTTAGCAAGCTGCAAACCCTTCTTCATATTCCTGGATTTCTCAGGATGTTTCTGTATAAGTGTTCCCACGACATCAAAGGTATCATAGAAAGAACACAGGCAGAAAATGATGGGTGTTAGCTGCCAAGACATTTTACAGCTCTTAGTTGCCAAAAGGAAGGTAAAACTTTAACCAGGCAGCTGAGCAAAAGAATGAGATGAAGCTGCTCATCATCACAGACAATTGCTATTATAGAACAGCATGACACAATATATTCTACACTAGACATTTTTGGTTACTACATCTATGATCCAGGCAGGTTCCAGGTGAACTAAACAGAGCAACTACTTGCCAAGCAGTGCAGCTATGCAGAGCCTAACTCTAAACTCTTCCAAGTTTTATATCTGTAACTGCTCAGATTCACAAAAAGCTCTTAGGCAGCTGCAAAAATAAGCGTTTTGCAGGTATTTTCATGTACATTTATTTTAGTCTGACAATGTAAAAGTAAGCACACCAGGGAAGGATATCTTGGCTCCTTTTATTTAAATGTAAAAAGAAATAGGCACAAAATTTATATTAAACCCACCCCATTCAAATTATGCCTGTTGTATACTGAATTCAAGTACCTTACTTCACAAACAGACACTGAAACTTTTATGGCCATGTTTACAAGCCRAGAGACACAGCAGACATACCCTCCAGTTTAATGATGTCTGGACAGTAGAAGTGGATCAGGGCTGCTAGAGCACAGCCATCTGTACCATCCTTCAGCAGATTCTCCACCAATGGAATGCAGGGCAGCTGTTTGAGCAGTGTTTGCTCYTTCCGGTAACGGGCCTACGATTTGAAATGGAGAAATTTAGAAAAACAAAGGCTCTGAAATACATGAAGAAATGTATTCACACTGTAGGTTTTACACTGTTAGTGAAAAAGAAGCATTCAAGAAATAGCTGRATACTCTCAATATTATAGTTATTAAAACTATATTCAACATATATTCAACATTCAACATATGTTGAATGGCATAAATAATATCTAAAGGAAAGGAACTAGGCTAATACTGAGTTTTCTTACCAAGTTTAGATGATCTCTGTATAGCACACTGAACTAAATAACATTATATATCTTAATTAAAATGTAACAGTCATTATCAGAAAATCAAAAATKATCTCTGTGCAAACACAGTGAGATTTCACAGTGAGTGAAATCCTTACCTAGTACAACTTCAGTTTACTGGCAAGTCACTTGACTCTGAAGTTAACACACCTAAGTTTCTTGCCCAAAATCTCATTCATATTACACTGACTTAATGACAAATAGAGAAACAAGGAAATCTGCATTTGATCAACTCCATTTTTGTTAGTAGCGTGTATCACTACAAGCAGTCATAGAGAAATATTAATGGTCAAGTGTTATGACCATGCAGTGACCCAGTTATAAATGGAAATATTTTGAAAAACAAGTCAGCATATAAAGACATCATTAATTTAGAATATTTTATAGAGATAAATGTTATTTGCAGTGAATATATTTTTAATGGGTCTCTTTTTTTTGTGATAGGAGAGGAGGGCTTACTGAAAAAATGGACTCAACATGATTACTAGATTTTTCCCACTTCTTCCTGGGAAAACAAATGGAGGTGGAAGAAAGTGGTATAGATTTAATTTGTTAATATTGTTTACTGAGACATTTTTAAAACAGTAGTGAAGGGCTACTTTTCTATTCATACCACATACATGTGATGCTAAGAGCTACTGAGTTAATTTTATGCTATTTCAATCCATCTATACATACTAAATTGCAAGTCTCCCAGKAGGACTCTGAGAAGTCTTTGTGGAAGTCACTCTTCCAAGCAAAGCTAAAACCGACAGTTTCTACCTCCTGTTCTCCATCTTTGGGCTGTGCTGGAGCAGCTGCTGATGGGATTGTACAACAAAACCATTGGTCCTGCTACAGCAACTCCTTTGTTTCTGCAGTGAACGAGTGCAYGAGCAGGGATGGAGGTTTGATGGGTGGGGTAGGAATTGTTTAAGCCATCTTTGCACKCAAAAAGGTCTGTGGAACCACAAACTGACCCTGAGGGCTGTGCTTACTGTCACTGGATTTCTATCAAGCATCACTGGGATTATTTTAGTGAATGTCAGTGTCCTCCAACTGGCCTGAGTAAAAGCCTAATTTGGAAACAGCAACCACATAAGTTCTAGCACAATAAAGGGTTTGCACTTGGCCCAGAGTACTTATACCTCAACCAATTAATATTTTTAAATGCCCCTGAGAGTGAGTTGTTACTTCATGCTTTTAATGTAGTGGTATTTGTCTGTCAAATATGCTATACAAAAATTAAAATCCCRTTTTTGTGTGCTACAGGAAACAGTAACACCCAACAAAGATCATGTTCCTGTTACGCATTATCAATACTCTTTTCTCCATGTTCTTAATACTCCCTGGTATCTCTAATGAAATAGGCCAATTATACTTGCAGTGAGAGTTTATTCTTTTGTACTCTATGGCAAACCAGTGACTCACTATGATGAAAATTCTATAAGCTGCGAATTCTATGTTATTATGTCCATGTATGTCCTTGTCAAGATGACTGAMAATAAGTCTATGAAATATCCCAATTTAATTATGATTAAACATGAATAATGGTAACAGATACAGCATACAGATGGWCTGAACATCATGGTCCAACAAGCTCTGTTTAATTTATATATTCTTTTGAATAGCGTTTGAGTATTGAAAAATATTAGAAATTGACAGTAAAGTGGTGTTGAACAGTAAATATTGTGAAAAAGTACACTTTAATGATGTGCACTTTAATGATGTGCACTGTAACGATGCCTTCACAGGCCTATGGACACTGTTCACCCATGCTAGAAACTGTGTGATATCCTTGAAGTGGACATAGAGGATTTAATTTATTGTAGATATGCCAGGCACTTAGTTCAGGAAAAATAAACCCATATAACCTGATCTGCTAGATTCATTAGTGTATAGCAGGCATCATGTTTCAAATAGGTTGAAAAGATAAAAGAAATTGTACTAAAAACATGAAAGCCACTAGTAATTGCACTGCATTTTAAATAAACTTCCATTTGAAGAAACTCTTCTCATCAGTTGCAATGTTTGCTACTAAATATATATGCAATAATGCAAAAGATGAACTCCTACATTTATTATAAAGCTCTAGAGCTAATTGAAACATAAATGCTAATACAGGCATCTTGTTTCTGAGATCCTAAACCTCCTGATTTAGGATCTTTGAGCTTATTCCACCTAACCTAGTCTAGAATAGAGAGACACTTGCCTACAAACAAGGTCAGCTAAAGACAGCACACCAGCTACTCTGTCCTAAGTGCTTGTGTGCATTCAGAGTTAATCATTAATAATGAATGCTCTTACACATTTACCATACAGTAGATAACATGTTATAAATTTATTTATCAGAGTTTTTAGCTGCCTGTATGCTCAAGAATATCTCTCACTATGAAACATGCTCTATGAAAAGGGAAGAGACAGAAGACTGGCTGAAGTGATAGGGCAGCCTGAGTATTATCAGTAGCACTCGGGGTTTTAACTGCTGAACTCTACTGAACTAACAACACAAAGTAACAGAAATACCACTCGTTGGAGTTGTTTACAGATAACTGGCAGGCAGACTGGAGTTAGCCTCTCAACAGATTATTTTCTAGCTGAATATCATTATTATGCAAAGGARGAGAATCATTAGTAAACGAACAGCCTAGACAAAAGTAGAACACAAACATACTCTGAAACTGTTTTGAAGAAGCCTTATTTTGTCAAAATAAGACAAAAAAAWTGTGATATCATGGTCCATCCTAAGTTTTATTTGCATTATTCCCTCCATTTAGTTACACTGCCTTAATTCCAAATGAAAATTGAAGGGTTATAGTGTGAAGAGCAGTGTATCTGTGTGTGTCACAACTGTAATAGACAGCTTTAACGAGGCAATTGCCCACAGAGACTGTCAGGAAACTGAACACTGCTTAGGCTGCTGAAGACAGCACTTTTAAACTGCTTTTCCAGACACTGAATAATTTTTCTTGTTGCCTGCCTTATTCTTTTCAATTTCTTTTGCAATGTAGGAACCATCTTTTATTAGTTACGACAACAAATATCTGTGGGACTGTTASATCAATTATTTGGTAATCTTTAGACTAATGATAGATGGAACTCAGCTCTCTGGAATTCAGACCAGAAGTATGCAATTCTGCATATACCTAAACTGCTGTTCTCAGCCAAATCTCTTGCAGAAAAAATGATCTGAATGCATTTCAAGTGTGAATTCCTATATGATAGAGCAAAGTAACGATAACCCCAAGATGACACAGCACAGGGAAAACAAACTTTATTATTATTGCAGACATGAAAAATTATTTTTTAATTAYTTTTAGTGAAAATACAGTCTCATSAAAAGTAGRCTGCTTTGGGTCATTTTGTGTGGGGAGAAAGTAAAAGCACTTTTAAATCAGCTGAAAAAATGGGAAATTCTAGACTAACAATGTAATGATTGCATATGCTTAAAATAAATTTATTTCAGATTCCATGTGGCATCAACAATCAAAAACTACCTCTGCAAGTCTCTTTTTAAAAGAGAATTGGTATCAAATAGCACGTTTACTGAAAGCTCATGAAAAAGTAGTTTGCAAACACTGATCATTTGACATGAGTTAATAACAGGTAGCACTGCCTTATACAAACCCATTGACTGCTTGAAAAGTAATTCCTTATCCAGCATCATATCTCACATTTCTTTTGCACAGATTACCTTGCAAAASAGGCTGCTGCAGTGTGCACTCTTTTGCAGGGCAATCTCTTATAAAATTATCTCATACAGATAAATGAAATGGATGATTAGACCAGCATGACATGGACAMAGCCATTCACAAAATAAGCAACTTGATCAAAGTGAAGCAGTTGGGCAAACTTACAGGAACCAGTTTCCAAAACCATTTGGTAGGAGACTTCAGAGGAAGCAGTAGGAAAAAAGGATAAAAGCAAAAAGCAAAGGGGAAAAAAAAAGGAACATTTTATCAGATTTCATAAATTACTTTTATAAAGCAATTTTCTTTAACATTCTCAGTTTGGTGTAACAGTGAGTTGTAATTTAATGGCAAGCATTAGTGCACTGTAACCTCTGCGTGTTGAGCTAATTAGCAGCAATAACACTGGAGAAATAKGTCTGCACTCTGTAGATCAACATTATAATTTTCCCACATGAACAGATAAGATTGTCAGATCAATGCAGTTTTATGAAATGCTTTCACACATCTAATTGTACTCTACATATGCAATCCGACTGAAGAATTCATTTGAGACTTGAARTCATGATATCACAAGTATCAAAATGAACTCCAGCAGCACACAYAGGGAAGCAGGGAAGCTAAAGCAATGAGAAAAGGGATAAACACACTGTAGTACAGAACACCCAACTGCAGTGAAGCTTGTGTTAGTTACTTCAAGCCAAACAGTAACATTCAACAATATTTTTAAACAATCATATGACAGTTTTCAGGACAAGAGGTACAGGCAGTTATATTTTTACAATGACAAATCACATTAGCACCAGCTGCATGATGTGCAATGACCTGAAATGTAGATGGAGTTTTGACTACTGGCAGAGGAATTATCAGAACTGATACATGAAACTGTAAACTCATACGTGATCAAAGAATTCTAATCTGAAGCACACTGATTTTTTTCTGCAAATCTGAGCACTAGTCTGGCATAATACTTCTGGTATTAAAAATAAAAACATGATGTTCCAGTACTATAAATACACACAGATAACATCACCACTCTACTGATTTCATTGTAGAAAAAATAAAATAAAAATAAAAATAAAAATCAAACCCATTACTAAAGTACGGGAAAAAAAAATATTTTGTTCTTAGTGAAGACAAATATTTTCTGGAAATGGTAAAAATGGAGTTAAAAACTACCATGGAACAAACTGCTATGAAACCTTATTATTTTATGTAGTTGTTAAAATACTGTGGTTCTATAAATCCTTGAAAACATCTGTAGTAATGATACAGAGCTTTTATGGAAAAAGGCTATTGTGCCCTAATGGGTGTGCATTAGTAACACAGCTATTCTCAGCATCCTTCTCCTCCATTTAACYAGATTGTTGCAGTGGAGAATCCCAAAGGCACTTAGAAGAAATCAACTACAAGATGCACATCCGTGTGTGGCTCTGGACATTTCTCTCACACCCAACTAAAGCACTTTGCACAGGGTTCAGTTTCTCTTCATCTCACTGAAATATGGTCAGCATATGGAAAAACATACAAATTTGAAAACAAATTACCTTARTTTTCAACTGCAGTCATGAATTCTAAACCATATCATAAACCAAAGTTTTGGCTAAATTGGCAGAAATCAGACCTAGGCTGCCTATTATTCTGTTTAACTGACAGGAACATTCTTGCATTTATCAAGGTGCAGTGTATTTCAGACTTGGACTCAAAAAGTCCACCAATGTCTATTTAATGCTAGGCTGAAGAAGTACTCTTTGGAAAAAAGCAYACATTCATTTCAAATCCTAAGACTAGCCCTCCCTAAGAGTAACTGAACTCAAAACTAGTAATCCAATATATAGTTTTATTTATCCACTTGGTTGCAACTGTGATTGAGATTACTATGAATATATTTCAATGGGGTGAAAGACTTTAGATAGTCAAATTTAAGTTCAAACATATCATAAGAYTTATGAATATCCATTTTGTAAGGTCACTTAAGGTAAAAAGATAAAGAAAAGCTGAAGTCTCTTGGACAACCTGGGAATTCAGTTGAACTGTCACTTGAGATGAGCAAGAATAAACTTTTTGACCCTGAAACTTCATAAAAATCAGTCACTATGAAACAAACTAAGCAGAGAATCCTGGCTGACATCCTCCCAATGTTTAAAACAACAACAGCAAAACCAAAATAAAACCCCACAAAACAAAACAAAAAAAACAACAACAACAAAAAAAAAAGCTGAAAGAACAAAATAGCCCCTCAGGTTTAGTGCCTATTGTTTTCCACGATCATTTTTTATCCCTGACTAACAAAAAGTTTTAAACATTGCTATGATAAATTTATTGCCATACAAGCTCATTTCATGGTGCCAAAACACAACA
The DNA here is from genome assembly GCF_030028575.1 of Malurus melanocephalus. Taxonomy (NCBI): domain Eukaryota; kingdom Metazoa; phylum Chordata; class Aves; order Passeriformes; family Maluridae; genus Malurus; species Malurus melanocephalus. The sequence continues at coordinate 1,280,832 of NW_026623269.1, read as the reverse complement.
GTCATGCCTTTCATTAAATGCTTGYTTCTGCTGTCTTCCTTGCCCCATCATTTGTGTTCATGCAGCTGYGCATTAATTGGATCAAGAAGCTGATTCTGATGCAAACTTTTCTTCTTGACAGGTTAGCTTTTGCTAGCAGTGTGGATTTATGAAACGTTAACTTGAAAGTGGAACTACAGCGTTAGTATTTTACCTTCACGCAAAAAGTTGGACTGTTTAAACTGATCTTAAAAAATGGTTGAAGAATTCAGGTACTCAAATGTTACATTTGTTTCGCTCATAGGATTTGCATTTGTCTTAAATCTGTTAAGACTGTTTCAGTCTAAACCACAGAAGCAGACAAGAATAACATGTTTTTGGGAAAGCTCCAAGTACATTGAAAATCATCAGTTTAACCAGTGCAACTGTACAATCACTACATACTATTCAGTGGAAGCCTGAAAACCAAAGCTATTTACTACAAAAACTTGAAATCCTAATTCTGAAAAGAGATGCAGAGACTCTACCAGAAAAAGATGAGATTACCACAAATCACCAGCTGATCAAGATCCACAGAGGACTACCTGGAACTAAAAACCATACATACTCCTTCCTCTCTTATCTTCTACAGCTAGTAGCAAAGACAGGGAAAGAAAACAAAAGCAACCTCATAATCTGTAATTATTTGTTTTATCTATCCAGAAATAGATAATAGTTCTATCTTATTAATTGTATTATCTAATAATCTGATATTTGATGTTTAAACCTTTTGTAAATGCAGACATTTGCTATTCATTGCAAAAAGGTTCACCACAGCTTTGTAACAACACAKTAAGACATTACTTTGGCAGGCTTGAGAGTTAAACTGAAATTATTTTTCACAACTGAAGAATTTACAAAAGTTTAACTGTAGGAAATAATGAAATTATTTAAAAATCTACTTGTTAACTTTGTTTAAATTAAAACTAAAGAAAAGCCTTCCCTATTCACTAAAATGATYTGTTCTTCCCATACTTGCTTGGCCATCTCTTTAATCAGCGGAAGGGGCATTTAGAATTTAAATTTAGTTCAGGTTCAAGACCTGACCATACCTTGGAAACTCTGAAACTTAAATAAACAAACATTTTGTCTCAAAAAAGGAAGACAGAAAAGCTTCTTAAATTTTAGAATGGAGACATCACCTTTTGAAYTGCTGTCTTGGTAACATGGAGAACTAATACCTAACCCAAACACAACATGAAATGAAAAATTATATTTGTCTTTCAACAATACCCAAGCTAGTACAGGAATTTAGCTACAGTTATTTCACAGCTTGGCTGAGGAACAGAGGTAAGGCCAATACCATCGTTGACTCAGTGCTTTTAAAAGAGGAATACATGGACTGATGCAAYATGGGGACTGAGTCCTTTTATGGGATCAGTTACAAACTACGCAAGTATTTCATCAAAATGTTGACACTGAAGATAAATTAGAAACTAAAAATTTTATCTTCTTACTCCTATTATAAAATGCAAATTATAAGTGAAAATAAATATTACTGACTTTATACAAATACAGATAATTTTATGGAACTGCTCTGGTAATAATTTTCACTTTGATATGTATTTGTTTACCATATTAAGACTCTCATGCACTTGAGATTTTCAAAATTGTTCTCATCTTTCCAAGTGACCTAAAATCCACATAAAACTTCCTACTATTATTTTCAGGAAAAAGAAAAACCACTAGAGGACAGAGGAAGACAGGTTATCTCCCTGGCCTCTGTTTACTTTGTTTTATCTAAATTTGAGAAATGAACTTGCCAAGGACATCTTATTCTTATTCTCCAGATTTCTATGCTACTATCACTACTGAATGCATCTTAAATTTTCCGTAGCAGGGTATATGCACCAGGGTCACACTATCATTGCAAAAACTTCCATCTTCTTTGGCTGGGTCACATCCTAATTAGCTTTCATTGGCATTCTTTACATTTTAAAAACACCCAAAAATGCAGCGATATTCACTACATTCATGTTTTCTGAGATGAACATTTAATCTAGGCTGGTAACYCGCCACTCCTTCAGAGTGGTGCTGAAAAGGAGACAGCAGCTTAYGTGAGAACAGGCCAGGATGGGAAGGAGGATTACAGCCTTGCAGCAGCTTGGAAATCTGTTCTGCTTTCAAGTGCAGGGTTAATACCAAAAGGTGTTCAAACTGATCACCAATTCTGCAATAAATAACTACAGCACAATAGAGTAAAGGATTTTTCTGCAATAAGTGCTTCTACATACTCTGGAACTGTCTGCTATCCCTACGAATTTTGACGGGTCTATAATGCTACTTAATTAACTGACCTCTGCAAACAAAAGAAAAAAAATCCTGTTAGGAAAGGGAATCAAACATAATCTGTTTTTATTGCATATATAATAAAACCTGTAATSAACCAGTATTTTGGATCATAGCCAGGGCAATTCTTCCCATGATATCACGTACAGATCTCTGTTTTGAGATTCATGCAATACACAAGAAGAAAGTATTAAAAACCATGAAAAAAAGTTCTGGTCTTTTTTATATCAGATCTGTCTGGAGTTTTAATTCAATCAAAAGTATTCATTAATCTTAAACTCCTTAGCACTAATGTAACAGATGTTTCCCTGCTATCAAACATTTATTTGTCAGAAGGGACAACTGGAAATAAAAAATGCAACTCTGTTAGTTTTACCTTTAAATGTGTATTTTCATGGAAATGATAAAACTAATAACAAAATGAATACTACAAGTTTGCTTTCTTTAACAAGCAATTAGAAGTTCAATGTCTGCAATGTCTGTTTACAGGTAAATGCTTATTCTTGTTTAAAATATATTTTAACCCCAAAACCTACCTTTTGACCTCCTGCAGATTCTGCACTGTGATGCTCTTTTAGTTTCTGTTCCTGTTCCATGATGTCTTTCAAATGTTCATTTACCTAGAGACAAAATAGTTCAGTTTTCTGTTCTAAGACACAAGTCATAGAAATTACAAGTTTTTCAAAAGCTCTATCAATCACGAGCACAATGTTAACTAAAAAGATAAACATTTCAGACTATAGCCCTGAAGCAAAACCAGCAAATGTCAGTCTCAGATGCAGTCTAAGGTCACTGYTTGTTAGCTTTACATTGTACAGACTAACCTGTCCCTTATTATGCTCAGTCACATTTGATTAACAGGGTATCTTTGTTACTTGATTTGATTATGCAGGGGAGGTAGATCACTCCAAGCAAGATGTGTTCAAACAAACAGAATACCTTTGGGTTTAAATCATGACAAGTACACAATGAGATGMCAACTTATAAAGAGCCAAAAAGAGACCCTCGAGCAGGCACTGTGGCATCTCAACATGACAGTGACACCTAAGATGTTTTATATAATAATTATTAGAGTTTTAAGTTAGACTTCCATTTATTTGGTTCACACAGTATGTTAACTTTTTTTCTGCAAACTCTTTATATTCCACAAACAGCAGATGAAGGAACAGCCCGTATCAGACACAGTCCTGATATACCTACATACATAATACAAATCCTACCCTCTCATCTCTAATCAAATCACATAGACAACAAAGAAAATCCCAGCTTGCTTTTCCAGCACTCCTACCTTGTTTATCCAGTACATGACAGCATCCTCAATGTCATAGGGTACCTCTGTAGCTTGGAAGAAGGTTGAATACTGCTGAGTGCATGCGATGACTTTCTCAACGCTGACCATCTCCACAGTGTAAGCCATCATGAGGGTATCGATCATGGCCAAGTGAGSACTCTGCAATGAGAAGCACCAATACCTGATTTGTTTGCAAATCAAAAGATCACTTACTCATGTACTGCCTCTGAACATAGCCACACACATAGAAAGACCAAAATTGTAAATGCTACAAGTTTTCTGTCTGGTTGTCAGTTTTTAAATGAAAAACAAACATAACAGATTTAAGAGCACAGATTAAATTGCAAATTAAAATAACTTCTGTTAAAAAATTAACACGAAATTTAAAGAACTGAAAGGGAACAGAAAAAGCAAGTTTAATGATTCAAACATCACATCACTTTTAACAGAGCTAAAGAGATCTTTTACATTTGTCACCACAGCAAAACAAAACCCCCTGCCTGATCAATGTTATTTGTACTGGAAATGAAAGCTGAAACTGCCTGCTAAACAACCTTCATCATCATGAAAATGCTGCATTARTATGTGAAAGTTTATCTATATTTAAAGTCATAATCCAGGAAGAAGGCACGATTAKACTAATCTTTAGTAAAAACCCAACATGATAGAAAAACATGTATTCTTCTTGTTGTGAACTAATTTTTATGCAGATTCAGTTATATAAACTCAACTATGTTTAAAATAATATACCTTCTGTAAAAAGAGAAGGTACATTTCTTCCGGTGTTAATGTATTGAAATATAATATCTATTTCAGAGTTTGTAATATTTCAAAATGAACAATCCCATGCCCAAACCCAACACAATAACAAAAAAAGAGGATGACAACCAGGATTTACATTAGATTCTTATGACTGASTAACAAAATAATGGCGGTTTTTAGAGGCAGTGCCTACAGCTAAACACATTTGTTTCTGCTTCGTGATAAGMAAAACAGAAACAGCTTTCTAAGTATTAAGGATGATTTCCCATGGAKCAAAACAATTACCAAAGACAGCATTTTTAAAACACTGCCTTTAAACACAGCTCACAATGCAAACAAAGATCCCCAACACTTGTTAACTCCATCACTTTAATACTTTAAAAAATATTCTTATAAACATCTCACAAGGTAGCTGTAACAAGCCATGGTAACAGCAATGAACACCATGAGTCACACAGCAATAYGCTATCTAATCATCACTGTTGAGGTAGCTCATGCACATCATTTATTCCAGAATTCCCAGCAGGAAGAACAGATGCAGACTATGTGCTGCTCTTAGTGTTTGTATCATCAATGAAAGCAGTGACCTCAGAAGCAGGCAACAGCACAAAYCCATTTTTTAAATGCACTTAAGCTGCTTTGTTTCACAAAAAAAGGTAAACTACACTTAACAGACATTCACAAAACTGAAGCTGACAGCCAACCTTCCTSGGACAAGCTTATTCTCCTTGGGCCTGGATGTGACCTGAGGGCCCTGTCTGCCACAGACTCCATCCCAGCTCCCAGCAGCAGCAGCATGGCAGCTGGGCAAAGAATCAGCACCTCCACACTCCTGCCACCACTGATGGGATTCAGGCTGAATAAATCCCTTCCACCACCATTATTGTGCCTTAGGAGCTTATTTACACACCTCTATGGACAAATACTGATACAAGCTCCGAAGTGAATGAAGGAAAGTGCTGGACAGCTAAATCTTGCCACTCAAAGTATTTAAGGAAGAAAAGCCTATTGCCTGTGCCCAGCCCCCTGAGGAGCCTGCACTCCAGCGTGGGGTGCTGGATGGGATGGGATGCACGAGCCACTCCTTTGCTCGCCCAGCAATGCAGTGCAGAGGAAAGTGCAAATCAACTCTCACATTAACTGTGAGTTCAGTCCYCCAGATCCTTATGAAGGACTGCAGAGGGTCAGCCAAACAAATCCATGCAGTTCTGGTAGGAGCGCTCAGCTCAGATTGCAGAAAGGTAGTTTAGCATGTGTAACACACAGGAAGAAAAGGAAAGATTTAAATCATCTCTGACACCCAGGGGTCATTGCTCTAACAATATTTCCTTGCTACATCTTGCTTAGTCTGAATGGCACCTGTAAAACCCTGTGCTATTTTCAGAACCACCCCAAAAATGAAAAGGAGATACGAAAACAGCAGGAAAATGCTGATTTGCCCTGTGAGAGCAGGTAGTGCACAAAAACATGTTTTCCAGCCAGACATAAGAGCGGCCTCATACAGAATGCTACTGCTAGAAATGTGCTAGGAGTCATCCAGGCTGATCCAAAACTGTTCACACTGCCTGCTGCACAAGGGGATTGTTCTCATCCTTCAACCCCTGCCTGTGGGGAGGACACTGCATTCCATRTGAGCTCTGACAGCCAAGGAGCTCTCAGCATCTTCTTGCCCAGCTGTTAATCCATGAGGAGTTCCCTGGCTACTACACCTGTGCTCTGAGACTGGCCKGCAAGAAAAGCAAGCATTGAACTCTCCCAGAGGGAATTTAGTAACCTTCACCTGCCATGCTGGATCATCGGTCTCTCTGAAAAACACCCTGTAAAGTGTATTGCCAATCGAGAGGGAAAGGCACTGAAGTGTTGTTCAYAGAACTGCCAACATGCTCAATAAATTATAAATACATTAGGAAAAGTAAATTATTTATAATTTGTTAAAGGAGTCTCATTTTCAATGTTTCTAGCAAATCATTAATGAAGTGCAAACTACTTAAATAAACAGAGGGAAGAATGACCTCAGATAATTTGTACTATCAAAACTAAGTGTAATAAACTTTTACTGACACAGGCTAGACCCATATCACAATCTATTTTATATAAGCAATGAAATACAAGCATCTTCAGTCTCAAAAGCAACTTCAAGTTATTTTCCTTATAGTTCAGACAGCACACACAGAAGATTTTTAAAATACAGTAAATAATAAAAAAAAGAATGAGTATTATCCTGAGAAACAGAAACCAAACTGCTACTTTTTTCAGCTAGCAAAAATCAAACTTCTGGTTTGGTAGTTTTTTTGCTAATAAAAATATTTACACCTGGTAACATACATGGATTTATTCCCCTAAAAAACTGAAAGCAACCAAATAAACATATATGATAACTTACATCTTATATCAACAGTTGTTTGTTGGTTTGGTTTGTTTTAAAAAGGAGTTACAAAAAGCATAAGAAAACTATTTAATTCCACTTACAGCCCTACTGGTTTTTTTTCCACTTAATCTGGAAAGAGTCAGACAAGTTGTGTTCTTTTACATCTCCTCATTCACTGTGCTCAATAAGAAAGAGTAAATGAAAAGCTGCATTGCAAAAATAGTGTCCTACTGTTGCAAATACAGGCTTTGTCAGCATAACTCCTGAAGTTCTTTAAGAAACCCCAAGTTTTAAGAAATTCTGTAGATAGTTGTAAAGTTCCATATTTTTTTTTTTGCCTCTCTTACTGAACAACATATTTTAGGTACAGCTAAAAAATCAAGAGGGGGAGTTGACTTTTACTAGTCAGATCCACAATTATGAGTCAAKTATGTAAGGAAGCAACATATCATATCTGAGGGAGAAACAGAAACCWCTCTRAGCTGGGCAGAAACCAGGATCAGCYACTCTGCAAGGTCTCCTTTCTCTGGACAAGCCTGACAAACAATGCCTGAACAAAGTCCCCAGGAGCTGCTGATGAAGACAGTACATTAAATGTTGGTATTTCCTCTGAGATGGCAGCATTCTGATACACAGCCTAAAAAACAGGCATGATTTCCTGCTGTCACATACCTCCCACATCCAGAATTGCAGCAAGGCATAAAAAAAGAGGCATGATTCCAAAAATAAATAAAGTTAGAGAAAAAAGAAATTTAAATCAGTCACATTAAATTACACTGAGTAAAATACAAAGCCATTAGAGAAATACCTTWAAAAATATCAAGATCAACACAGCAGCAGTGGACAATACAGGATGTAATATACTTTTCACAGAAGTGTTATGCAGAGATTTGGTTTAAGCTAATTTTAAAAAAATTCATTATTCAATCACTTCACAACAAAGTGAAGTGCAAAGCACTAAAATGCACTAAAGTGCAAAGTGGTGCAAAGCACTAAAATCTTAACTAGAATGCAACAATATATTAAAAGATAAAAAATGCTGGATTCTCAGAGGTATTTTTTTCTAAGACACAAATGTGGTTTTGTGTTTCCCAGCTACAGCCTATACAGAACACAAGAGTTTTAACTTACTAATCTTAACAATCTCATGTAATTACTGGTTAGTTTCTGCCCTGTAATGTAGGTTCCACAGCTTTTCCTTCTACTGCTTCATAGTTCAATAAGAAGCTTACTGAACTGCAGAAGAAAAATTCTTCTGAGCATGACTGCTAATGCTTTCCTGTCTGCCTAACATTTGATTAGAGTGCTTTCTTCACCTCCCTTAAAGAACTGAAAACAACTTCATTAAAAAGTGTACTAAKAAAAAGGTGTGTATGATACCGTGTGCACAGATACTTATGGATAAACATTACAAATTACAGACAGCTCCTATATTGTTACTTACTACTGAGGATATTTCTTATRTTCCATGAAATGATACTCAGGTCAGGAGTTCTCTTTTGAACTCCCTCTTTAGGAAAAACATAGACAAACCCATTCCCCACCACAGTACTTGAAGAAAGAAAACAGAGGATGTAACTGTATAATTGTTTGGATCCAGATACTTTTCACACTACAGTAAAAAACTGCAGTTCCAAGAGCTTAATGAAAATACTCTGTTTATCGAGAATACAGATGGAATAATCAGACACAYACATTAAGAAAAAAGGCAGGTAAAACAAGAGTTGTTCATATCCATGGTAAAAGAAAGACAGTAATGGCAGGTGAGTATGGGATTAAACATAGAGAAAAGGTGTGCCAAGAGCACTGKGAGGATCTCTTTGCATAGCACTCACTCCAAGCCACATCTATGCATGCAGTTTCCTTGCAGATGCTGTGAACAACAGTTTGAGGAAGCTGGGTAGCTTAAGCCTCCAGGCCCCTTYCCCAGACACCCTCCCCCAGATAATCCAAGTCTCAAATAAATCTGCTATCATAAAGAGATACCATCTAAATTCTGAGTCTCAGCTAAGAGTGGAAAATTGCAGAATTCTAGGTCAGGGAAAGTATAGGCCAAGGCTTGAACACTGCAGGAGGTGAGGAAGGAATTCATGAGCTGAGCCAATAAGTAATAACTGTTACAAATTTCAATGCTACTGCTTCATTTCACCATTGTTTTTACAGCAAAATGAAGACAATTTTGATACTACAAAGGAAACAAGTTCTAAAATATTTCAATCAATGAAACGGAGCAGTCGGAAATAGTCAGCTCTTCTCTGATGATTTTTGGATGCAATTCTTCTTTAGCCTCACACAACAGTTATGCCTAGCACAATCCTAAAATAACCCCAGCTGTCTAGTTAGTCTTGTCGTGCAAGGGAATGATCAGACTGAAATACCTCCTTGCTGCACTGTCATGAAGAACAAGGGCTTGACTCTGATAAGATGCTTACTCAGCAAAASAAGGCCTTACTGAGTCATGTTAAGCACCTTGAGACAGGTTCTGCAACGCAGAGGCAATGGCTTTTGCTTTCAGTATTTTTATAACYTTCTTTACTTGGTTAGCTTTACAAGTGAAATTCATCTATTATGTGAATATATGTTAAAAATCATTGTWGAGCTGACTATACATATCTAACACAGGAAATGTAATTCACTTCTATAAAAAGGATTTCTTAGGTACAGCTATTGGCGGTGTTAAGCATTTTGAGAGCACTTGGAAGTTTGACCTAAGGTTTCCTCATCATGCTTATTAGGGAACTTCATAATTTGATCTACTAACTCCATCTTAAGTAAGTACCTAACAGAGATTTCCAGATTGTTTCTGGATGACATAACCAAGTGAAACCTTCACCCACTCTAGGTCATAGTGAAACAAAACACCTGCACAACACACACTGGAATCAAGAACCAGCAAATGGTGTTCATCACACTATTTAAATTTTGACTTATTTTATAGTTTCACACAACCTACTTAGAATTTTTTTAAATATATTTACCAATTGCAAGTTGCCTGTATCTTACGTACTGGAAAAATCAAGTGTCTGATGGTAAAAACCACAAAGGCCCTTCAGTGTCTTTATGCTAAGTACTCCATGTTTCAAAAATAAATRCTGGTCATTAGATACTTTCTTGATTTAGTTGAAACTAACACAGATAACTCATAAGACAGTTAGACACATTTAGACAAGTAAATAGCTGGAGCCTCAAATTTCCCAGAGGACTTTGTTTTTGCAGATAATTCAGGGTTTTCCTAGAACGTACTGTCAAATCCTGTCCAGATAAAACAACCCAAAAACCTCTTACAAAAATKACTTATTTACATTGTCTCCTTGCTCTAATGCTGGCCATTCAAATCAAGAACAAGCAGTAATTGTATTAAACATAATCTGTATTAAACAAAATTTCTTTTTTTTCACAGCAAGCTCCACCACTCTTTGAAGAACACAGGGGTGGGAAAAAGAAAAACAAGGCTTTGTCTTACTCATATATAAAAAAAAAAAATCGTTCCCTGTTTCTGACTCAATCATACCTGCATAGGAATGACATTAAAACACTGGTTTAACTTCTCTGGCAGCTCAGCTAAACACCTGCAGAGGCAGTTATCAGCAGGAAGCATCAAAGCACATTCATCTCAGAACATCTGCTGAAGGAACACAGCCTGAGGAGTGCTGGAGAGCTACCACTCCCTCATGGAGAAGCAGCAGTGGCAAGCCGGATTTCTACAGAATTTGGGGTGAAGAGKTCAGGGTTGGGTGATGTGATAAAAGAATGTAAGAGGGGAAGTTTGGTAAAGAGAAAAAGGGGCAAAGATCCCAAAATAAAATACATGTGTAGGGCTGAAATATTAATTCCTGAAGATGAGACTGGRAAAGGAAACAGAGGGATGTCTTCTCCAGTGCATGACAACCTGCTACGTCTCAGCATGCTGCAAGCCCTATTGACAAAGCCTTCCAGGGACATTGGTCACTCTGGGATCAGAGCAGATTACTTTTGAAACTTTACAACACACACTTCTGCATCATCTGTTTGACTGTTAAACATTGACAGCCAGCTTTTTTAGCTCAGGTAACTGAGCTTTCAGTTTTGCTTTTTAAAAAAAAAACCAAAATAGTTAGTTACTCTCATCCTTTATCTCACAATTCTCATAAGATTTAAAGACTTGAATGAATGTAAAATAACCATTTGATACAAGGCATGCAACCAACTTGATACTGCAATAATAATTTACTAAAAATTCACCTGAATTAATACAGAGCATGATATTTTACATAATCCTCAGCATTTAACACATCCACTGCCCAGTGACCTTGGTTTCTGATGAACTGAATTGTAGTAATAAGTTTTTCTGGCATTTAGTACTAATGATATTTCAATTGGAGTGATGAAATAGTACAATACACTYGTTTGTTCAATTACCCTGTTTCAAAAACTGAGCTCTCAAGATCATTATGCTTATACCAAGTTTTTTTTTAAAAAAAAAGGTAAACACAGAACACTTCTTTCCTACAAGGGAGGAGATRAAGTTATCTGTGGTTCTTTCCCTCATTTCTCAAAACAATAGAGGATCAAAGTAGGGCCAAATTATCAATGGAAATCTCCAAACGAATTCCACACAGTTCTGGGATTGGCTTTCCAGGGTATGTTTTTGACTCCTACATTCTACTCAGTTTCCTCAGGAAATGTGCCTCCCAGCTGGAACTTGACACTTGCCAAAATACAAAAMTGGAAATACAAACTTAAATTCTCAGGGAAGGCATTTTAAGCACAACTTTTAGTTACAAACAAGGTATTTGGGGTGTTTTGTTGCAAAAACCATCTTTGTTTTTGAGCATTACCATCCTTCTTGGTCCAAATTCACATTTTTATCATGTAAGGAGGAAATGTGTATCATTCAGCACCTTAGATAAAGGAAGAAAATGTAGTATTGAAGCTAAGGCCTCTGRCATGTAAGTATCCAAAACTTAGGCACAACTTCATTCTGTCACATGTCTAATATCCCTATATTTTTACAAAACTGCTGCTGAAGAACCTACAAAAAGCTTCTGTGGTTTTTGTTAAACTGCTGATGCACAAAAATCTATTCTTAGGGAAGAAACGTGAGAATCCTTCTTAACCTTAGYTCTTTGTTGATCTAGCAAAATACTGGCTTAAGCAATCAAAACATATATGGTTTTTCAACACGCTATCTTCGTCAGGAAAACTATTTTCAATTTTTATATGAAAACATAATATGAAATCTTCCTGCATTTGCATGTGAACAGGCTCCTGATAATTTCCTTGCTKTTTCTTCATTAACCACACAAGGGCAGAGAAATAAGGTCATCACACTCATTACTGTAATGGCAATTACATTAAGAATAGGAGTTATTTGACCTTTTCTTCAAAGGTTTTTAGAATTACCACATTTATAAACCATAACACAGCACAGTAAGACACAAGAGGGAAATTGACCATGACAACAATTTTGGGCTAAAATAATAGCCAAGGTCAAAAGAAATTTCCCAGTCACCTACTTAAAATGAACTCTATCAGCAGTGTTAAATAATTAAAACAGACACAGAAAATTAAACTGATCACAAGAAATCTGTTTCTCTATGKCTGTTAATGTAGTAAAACCTTGTAAGTGACAAGCTGCTGACTAATAGCATTACTAAATCGGACAGCTGACCAACATTTTTTCATCTACTTATTAAAGGATTAGGACAGGCCMGCCACAACAGTGGCTGCTAAACAAGGATATGGCCCACAGTGATGTTAGAGCAGAAGTGGGAAAGGTGTTTTATGGTTGTTCCAACAAACATATTCAAAAGTGTTTCCACTTGTTTGGTTAAGGTGGACTAAACACCAAACTTTGGAACAGATCTTGAACCTAGGAAGTAAAGCATGGGCTCTTCAGAGAAAAACCCTTACATATGCACACACAGGCACAAAGCAATCACTGTAAACTTTAAGYTGTGTTTTTTCATCGTTCAAATCAACTGTACTAAGGAGTACACTTTATACTTAAGAAAGAGCAATCTGCGTGCCTTCACAGAGATCGTGCTGCAGCAATAATCCTTTTTAATAGATTACTTGGACCGGAGGATGTCCACTTCATCTASTGCTGCAGATTTTTGCAGGACATCTGGCAGTAGTCTCCATCACCATAAGCTTCTGCTAAGCACAGGGTCATACCCAGGCTGTGTCTGCGTCAGGAACTGCTGCAGACCAACAGGAGCAGATTGTCACACAGAAAAGGGTTGTGCTGAGGACAGGATACCTACAGGAAGGACTGCAGTTGTCAACAATCACTCTACTTAAAAAAAAATCTGGAATTCAAGCATCGTACTAAGAAGGAAATGGATTGTCCGAACAGCAGCATTGCACAAAAATGGGAAGGTCAATTACATAGCAACTACAGCTTTTCTTAAAAGATACTTTGGCAAAGGCATGAAAATAGTTATCAATATGATACCATCATCAGAAGATTTTTCTTTTGAAARGAAAATGGGTAATTGGCTTGCAGCCTATGCACAGAAAATATTAAAATGTTTTATCCAAATAATAAACAGAACAGGACACCACTGTGAACCAGAGGTTACTTCTTAGTTAACTGTCAAGCAAGGTAAAACATTGCCCATTCTCATCGTTCACAACTGTCTGTGAACTGACACTTTTCAGGGCATRAAAATGAACTGGAAAGTCTCCTTCCTCCACCTCTCCTTGGTAATGAAATAACTGAAATAAGTTAATAAGCCTTTTTTTAAAAAAAATATTAAAACAATAAACCGCACAACTGTGTTCTCATCCTCATGCATTTTTGGTTTCTAATGTTATTATTCCAGSAGGTCTTGCATAATTAGTAGCTCTTGAAGCAGTGAAGTCAGCTGCAGCAATAACCTATTCACATTGTAGTAAACAAMCATCTTCTTGGGTAAAATATCCCTCCTCCTTTTCTCCCCAACTAAGGCAAGCTGAGTAAGAGGGCATAATGATAAATGAAACAAAACACAGAAACCAGCTGAAGAAAAAAATCACAAGGCAGAAATCGGAAAACTGCTAACTCCTATCCTTTCATTTTCAAAATAATTACTGAAGATGGAAATAACTAAATTGTGTTTTCTGTGCTTCCAAGAACAGCAGTAAATACCAATAGTATTATCTGAAACCACTGCTATAAGCACAAGATATGTCAGTGCATGCTGTCCAGAAACCACACAAGCCCTTCACATGATGAAATCTTTCCTTGGCAAAAGCAGTGACCCCCATACACGAACCTCAACTATGAAGTCACCTTGTTAATTGGAAAGGGTGAAGATGAAGGGAGGGAAGGAGCTGGAAGTATTTTACAGCTGTCCTTAAACAATGGATTCAGAGACCACGAGCTGTGAACATGAAGTCCCATTAGCAGTAACACGTAGTGACATGCRAAGATCAGTGCAGGCCCTGGGCACSAGTCAGGCAGCTCCATCGATTCTCAACACTGTTCCATTGGCCAAAAGCATAAAACCACAGAAAAAAATTATTTGCTGGGCAGTTTGGCCCATTGAATATTTGGAGGAAGTGAAGTTAAGTTTTTGTGGATGAAGTGGTAAAGAAGGTGGTGTATGCATTAAGGAATGACATCAAGCCAGGCCAAAACCCTGGAGAGGTACTGMTGCAAGGACTTAATTGTTAGTTTTTCTGATTGGACTAAGTAAAGCAAAGCAAAGTAGAAATTGTTGTTTTCTATTTTTTTCTTAGTTTCTGAAAGCCTTATTTTGCTCTGTATTTCATGTCTCTGGTTTGTTTGGGTTTTTTCCAAACCTCCTTCTCATTAAAATTAGAAATTGCCTGACATCTGTTCTTTCTTTTCAAGCATCCAAACTCTGAAATCCCATAATCCGTAAATGGGAAAGGAYGATTACTGAAAAATTTGGCTGAACTATATGTGAGACACATTRTTGGATGTTTCAGCCATCAATTTAAAATCACTGGCTTTAAGTTTATTATTTCAGAATTGCTGGCAGTATCTGTAACTTATGTTACCTAAAATACCCAAAGGAAAATTTTAGCAAACATAAAAAGCTAGCTGTCTGCATAAGCAAGTCAATCYGTAGTATTTGAAAAAGAAAAAAATCAATACTGTGAAGATCAAGATGGAATGGGCACTGAAATAGAAAATCTGGTATGCAGTTCTCACTGAAGAAGAAATAACACAGGATTTGTTTTGGTCGCAGGTAACAGGCAGAATGTATTTCAGCATCCCCCTGATCATCCAGACATGATAAATCCAAATCAGTAAGCAATGCTGCCAAAGAAAATTCTTACAGTACACATTATAGATAGGAAAGATTGTGCAGAAMTTTATACTAAAAATGAAAACTTGTCAATACTTTTAAATGTACTTTAAAGCAGTTTAGACAATTTAGGCTTTGTTTAGTAATGTTAATTATCCATCCTTAGACAGAGAACAGTTGCTATTTTGAGACATATTACTTAAGAATTTTGATAAGTTTMTTTCAAGTTCTGTGTTGGATGCATATGGACACACATCAAGCAAGGCAAGAGGTACTGCAGAGGCCCAAGAATGAAAACAGGCCAGATGAATGCCAAGCCTACAAGAGAAAGCACACATGGTTTCTCCCGGAACAGACGGCTGTCTTGTATTTTAGCTTCCAGTAAATAATGTGTACTTTGTGTATATAATGCACCTACAGTGGATATATTGATTTAATGCATTACTTTACTATCCCACAACAGAGAAGAGGTGCAGGTACAGACCTGYGGTATCTCAAAAGTGAAGAACTATTTCACAATCTTATCATTATTGATTGAGAACAATCACACGTGTATCTGTAATCCTCACTTTAAATAAAGTGAATTTCACTTCATAATGACAATTTTATATGTTCACATTGCTCCTAAGAAAAATGACAAATATAAAAAAAGAGTACTTGGGTACTCTTTAAAATACTTCTATCACTGATTAACACGACCTTTCCAATGACTTTTGAATTAATCCCTAACTGACTATACCAGGATTCTCTTCACATAAACTACAAATTATTTTGGCAATTTGAGCTTTATCAATGACTGACTATAAAAGTTATTTTGAATACAYCTTAACTCTTTCCATTCTAAATGTCTTATTTCCCTGCTTATAGAATTGGGTCAGTAAATCTTACGTTTGTTTACATATACACATTTACACACCAATATATCTATAGGAATGAGATGTCAGAGTAGCTTTGAGTACACATAGCAAATGATGTTTACACCAGGCCTTAATGAGAATGAATCAGTCATTCAAACAGCATTATCCTTTTGAGACTTGAACRAGACAGGATGTCACATTTAGAGACTAACGTCATGCTTTTGCTAGAGTTCCAACACTGCAAATCAAATGTCACTTTGGCTTTTCCTAGCTTTACAGTATTTGGCACCGTCACAAATTTTTTAACCCTTTTTTTGTGCACAGTTGAATATATAAATAATACCCTCAATTTAGTTTCTACAGATACTAATGTCGGTACTAAAAATCTGGGTTTTTAAACAGATCTGTTTTGTAGAACAATCAACTATTACAAACACCAGACATTTGCTTAACAATTCTTGTTCAGTTCTTTATATTTTATGTATATATATTATGACCTTTCCCTTCCTCTGTTGCCCTGATCCAACATGAAAACTTGCTGCTACACTGTGATATTTCAACAAGACACGGGATGAAACAATTTAAATTCTATTCTAATTACTGATAAAGAATGCACTGATAGTGAATGCATTCATATTTGCAAATATAATGCTATATAATTATGATAAAACATGCTGCTTGGTGAGATAAAGACAAACAATTCACTCAAATAAATAATTAATAGGTAGATATAGCGAGCTGATTTCATAGTCTTCTCACTCAGCCTCCAAATTTTATTCTGCATTTGGCTAATTTAATAAACATTTCACTGAAACAGTAAGTAGCCCTACCTTAAGCACTATGTATTGCATACTGACATTTACAGCTGGGAAAAACAAGTGACCTACCAAGCTTTCCAATCTCACCTYAAAACCTCATTAAGCCTTCAATACATAATCATGTTCAAACTGCTTATGCAAATGCAATTAATTGCATCCCCTAAGAAGGCATCTGAAATATGTAAAAGACTGCAAAAACAGTTTTGGTAAAGCCTACTGTGACATGCTTTTTCACAGCAGCAAGTATAGAAGTTAATACTATTTTAAACATTCAATTATTATACCCATACTTTTTTTCAGTATCTGCCTATTTTAATCTCARTCCATTATTTTGTCCCCAGAAATCATGACAATAAAGTAAGAGATAATGGCATGTCTAGTTGCCAACAAATTAACAGTGTATTATTTTAATCTGTAAAGCACCCTGTATACTGATGCTGTTGCTAGAAGCAGAGGAAGAGTGGTGGGAGTTATGCTGTGGGAGAAAAAAAAATTATCACCATTCTGGAAAAAGATATTCCCAGCAAAAAGGTTTTATCACACCATGCCTACACACAGATCTGGAAGTCTCTGCTTTATTGGAATCGTCACAGATTGATGATGCCCTTTTGATAGAATAACTGAAGCACTTGAGGGAAGCATCTCTGAGCACTTGGCTGKGATTATCTTTTAGTAACAAAAGGGGGCAAAGTGGGAAGAAGTTAAGTTGCTCTGTGTCAGCAAAGCTTTGTGAATTGATGAACTGTGAGCTCCAGTCTCTRGAGAAACTTCACTTCTGCTCCCTCCCAGCCACCACTGTCTCCTCAAAGATSCAGTTCCCTTCCTGAGCCCTCTAACCTCTCACATTTTTTTCTCAGACCTACATCCTGAAGACCTTCTTGAACTATTCTCAGTATGTGCTGGCTCAGGAAGGAAGCTCATCAGAGTCCACAATCATTTGGTCTGCACTTCAGCCTTCCCTTTGGCAAAGGAGTTAACCTGGCTCACTCTCCCCTAATCCAGTAGCTATCTCCAATATGCTTGTAAGAACATGTACTACAAAGAATTTGTAAAATAAAWAACCACCAGAAGAGAGATACAGGCCATCCTTCAGTATAACAAAAGACAAAACCARAACTTCATTGGACTGGGATTAAACTTGCAAATTCAGATCATATTTTAAATTCTTTTCAAAGAAGATTTGGGAAAGGTACAGAAGCAATGCAAAGAATGAAAAATCAGCAGTGTATGCCTTCAGGGAAACTTAAAGGAAGATTTAGTCAGGGGTTATACTGGAAGAATGGTAGGTATTTTTCCAGATAAAATAACTGCCATGAAAAAAAAACCAAAACCTACCATTTAGAAGAGTACAATTTGGATAAGACAACAAGTGACAATATAGTCAGAATATATTTTAGAATAATGTTAAAGCATCTTGTATGATTTTATCCTTAATTCAGTCATTAAGATAGTAGTAAAGATGCAAATTATCTAAAAGTAAATATGAACCAAGAGCTTCATAGAGGGAAAAAGTGATGGAAGAGGCAAGAGAGACATGCAGTTATCACACCATCAAGCACAACACCTTTCTAAACCATCTATGTACTGACAGRCATTTGTGCTGCTGTCCAAGGTTTCAGCCTTAAAAACCCGGCTTGCAGCTCATTTCTTTAATGACTGAGGACAGTCGTGTTCAAGGGTAGGAAACACTGGCCTACAGAGAAATATCTCAATTCTCTTATCACTAAACATACTGACCTGCAAGCTGACTACTTTTTAAAAATGGGAGTTGTAATTCAGTTTTCTAGAAAATATATTAATTTTGGATAGTCTTAGGATTATCTGCAAGTCTGCCAATTTCATGCTTAACCTAAATCTTCATCTCGGTCTAGAGCAAACAGGGAAAGAAAAAAAAAATACTGTATTTTTAAAACTACAAAAGGATTTAAAAAGGAATAATCTGTACACATTAAGCTATTTTTCCAATAGGCTGAAGAACACTGGGGACATTYCAAAGATTAGAAGAAATGAAACAATGGATTTTTCTTTTGCGAGTCAACAAACAATACAAGTAATTTTAATGCCCCAAATCCTTCTTCTGATCTCATGTAAAATAATTCCACAGTCAACAAGCAGCTAGATTTATAAATGAAAAATGAACACATGCCAATTTAAACATGGACTAACAGAAGTCAATTTCTGAATTCACATGCAAGTGAAAAGTGCAAGACTTATTATGAGTGCGAGGCATCTAACTTGATACTAATACATTTTGATTAAAGAGACTTCTTAATGCTGTATACATTAAACTGAAGTACAGAGCAGCCCTGAGCATAGAATCAGCAATGAACTGGTGAATTTTTCAAGAAATACCATATAAATGAATTATCAGCTCACCATCTCTTACTATTTTTACCAGTGGCCTGGAAGGWAAACTCAGCACTTATCAGGTTTGAAGAGAAGGCAAAATTTATGRGAAGATGATGAATTAAAGGAGTAATCGGTTCTCCCTCTAAATTTGGTAGGGTAAGAAGAGAAYCAGTCACATAGAAAAAAGGCAAGCTATAGAAATAGAAAGTTACTGCCTTCTCTAGTAAAGTTTTAAGCTGTTTAAGAAAAGGCAGCTAAAATAATTGACATTACAGCCATACATACGATAAGAGCATAGTTGTGTTAAATCATCAAGACATTAGATCCTGTTAGAACCAGCAAGGCTGTATTATCCTTTTCCTTCCCCCACAAGCAGTACAAGGCACTAATACCAAGGAACATGTAGCCTGTTACATAAGTTCTCAGTATCTCTATGTTCTGGAAAAACCAGATAAATTATCCCTCAGTGCTTAGAGGCATATGAGTATTTTTGCTGCTGTTGTTGAAAATACATYGTATTTTAGGAGGATTGGGGTTTTTCCCCCCAAAGCTTTGACCTGGAAAAACAAGAATTTTCGTACATATGCATCATGCTTTTAGAATCAGGATTTGTTTCTCTCTAGCAGCTCTTTGGTAGCACATATACATATTCCTTTATCAACTTCAGCATTATCATGCTATTCTACTTGCCAATTGCATAAGTGTTCCTTGTATTTCTTCTTGTTGCTGAAGAAAAACTAAAAACAGGAGTTGGAAAAGTTAATCTTTTGCCGGTATCTACCTATAAGGTAAGTCTTACAATAARGAATTTAGCAACACAGAAATTATGAGACTCCMCTGACAAAATTATATACTAAACTAYACTAATTTACATTCTGCCTRTGGGTAGTCAGAACATTATTATTTTTCAACCTCACGTACACAGAACTATCTTTACAGTGAACTTTTAAGTACCATTAGATAGGTTTGGTTTTGCTGTTGGGAGCAGGGAAGTTAAGAACCGGGGTAAGGAAAAGAAACAAACGAAAAATAAAATGTTCATAAWTGTAAACTGAATTTTCTTTCCATCAGCATTCTGTCCATATTRTTGTTTCTCTTTTATCTATTAGGCRGTAACCTGGCATAGTCCTGTATTCCGCTCTAATCTTTTTTTTTCAGTCCATGCTTCAAAGTGAATTGGCTGTCTTGGCAAAACAATGCCCCAGAAACATACCAGTGGGATTTGCACAATTCTTTCTGTGTAATAGACCAGGAAGCTTTTACAAATGTTTATTATTTCCCTTAAGAAGGGAAACCAAGCACAGGATATTTTCCACCAAAGCATATTTCAGCAATACATGGTATAATCAGCTCCAAATTAATCTCAATATGATGGAGAATCAGAAAAAAAAAAATCTGTATTAACCTTTTGCACCAGAGCAGAGAGCACATAAGTAAATCCCAGCAGGCACAGTCAGAGGTTAGGGATTGTCACCACCTGAATGGGAGCATGCAATGAATGTCACTGCAAGAGAGGCAGCTGACATGCGCATGTGTCACCTGCAGGCTCTAGCTCACAAAAAATGCATCACAAGCCCTGTGCCCTACAAGCCTTGACTAGGTCACTTGGAATCCTGTGTCCAGTTTCCAGCACAACCTGTCAACAAAGACAGCCACCAAATGGAGGGCACTTGGAATGAAGGAAARGGCTGGGAAACAAAGTGCATGAGAGACATTACCTGCCCACACATAAAAGAGCTGCTACAAAAAGGAAGGGAATAAACTGTTCCTGTTCATGCTCACACAGACACAGTAGAAATTATGGAGCTGATACTACAGAATAAATTTTAGAAAGAAATTTAAGGAAAAGGAGACTTTSTGATGATAGGGATCTTCTGACAGCTGATATGGCAAAATAAATCCCCCCTTCCTCCAGAAATTAACTTATAATTTGCAGGTCAGCAGGCCAACATCAGTAAAAACAGGGTGAGATGGTAAAATTTCTTTAACAACACTTCTGTAACAACAAATGTTGTTGACAAACAGGGAGAAAATGCCATCTGTCTATTGACAACACTTWATTGGTACCTACTGCAGTGGTTTGTTGCCTAAATACCACTTAMTGCAATTTAGTTTAATATATGGGGATCCTTTAATAAAGTAGCAGATACATCAGTTTCATATTTAAGAAACACGTTCCTATATGAGATTTCATATTACATACTATATACGTTTAATAATTGCATCATGTAAAATCAATTTGATGACCCATTACACACTTATGCAATATCTATATATTCTCTTTGCCTTTCTCGCAATTTTCCTTTAAAGGCCATAATATTTTTAACCTGCCACTTCTTTATCAAACGTGTTAAAAGAAATTCAATACACACTTCACCTTGTACATACGTATTTCATAAATACCACCTGCTGCATCTTCTAAATTGTATCCCACTTAGTTCAACATCCAACTTAGTTCTTATGAAAACTCTTGCCATTTCAGCTTTAGAGGGATGTCATCAGTCTTGACAACTGACTGATTTGGATCTCTGGCTACTTCTAGATGATTATATAAATTGTGCTAAAGATAACTTTTCCCATAATGCTAAAATTGTTAAGCTGCAGGATTTCTTTCTGACATACACTTTTTTAATTTCTCCACTGGTCTTAGATTCATGGTTTGGGAAGGCAAAGAAATATACCGGGAGATAACCTGCCTCATGACCTTCTGAYACATGTGGGAAAACTGAGCATCTTCTACATTTCTCTCAGACAGTCAATTTGCTACAGAGCACTATTATAGCCAATCTATAACTTAAACTATTCAACAAGTTACCAGATAATCTTTTAACATAGGTTTTGTTTTATTTACACAGGACAARTTCTGCTGGATTTTGCTTTGGCTGATTTGGAGATACAAGTCTGTAAGGTAATTAAATTTCTTATTAGTTTATATAAGCCCARTAGTTCAGAGAAAACCTACCAGTTCCTATAAACAATGGACATACACTGCTATTTACAGCTTTTCCCTAACTGTCACACAAAATGAATAGWCATACTGTGGAGACCTTAAGATATTTTGTTCATTCAAACTCAGGAAAAGCAAATCTCATAATGTTAAATTCCAGGGAGTGTGTAAGAACAAAGATTTTGTTATGATATATCTACTGTGATGACAGTGTGTGTTCTCTGCTGATAAAGGCAGGCAGATTGCCAGGATTATGTGTGCAGATTAACAAATGCAGATTCAAAATATTCTTTTGTACTAGACTGGAGCAGCTGCTGCATTTTGGGGAGTACAAACTGTATTCCTCCAACAGTCAGTGTGGTTTTGTCCCCTTGTTGCTGTGTGTATGTACGACACAGAGCTGGTAGTGAAGCTCTCCTTATGTTTACATGACAGACCCACACCTCCTGCTAAAAGCTGCTCACTATTTTCCATAATAGGAAGAAAGCAGTGCTCTTCAAGTAACTGCCTGCTACAACCATGTAAGATTTTTAGCTTTGTGCTATACAGTACAAGGGTATTAAGAAAGATTTCTCTTCCTTACCATAATTCAAACAAACTCATGAAGAAATTCCTTCTAGGTAGTCTGTAAAACAGTTCACAGATGCATCTTTTCCTAATAGCTCAGTTATTGTGCTCCAAAATATACTTAACCCAACAGAAGTAAGACCATTCCTAAACATTTATTTAAATAACCTTCTCACATGTTTAAAGATACAAAGAAAGTTCACAGCAGCCAACAGCCAAAAGCTGAACCACACTACATAACTGTGCTATTGAAACAGGAAAAAAAATGTTCTTAAACTATGTTTAACAAAATAGTCTTTCTTTCAAGGTTAATGAAAATACTTCCTGGCTTTTTTAGCAAGCATTTTCTACATGGTATCTGGCATGTTTTATGGACTGTAATTCATTACATATTTCTCTCATAATTTATTCCTCCTTTTAACTGGTTTTCTTTTTGTGCTTCAGGAATGGATTTTGGTCTCTTTTCAGGTGGTTATTTTGGGCTTTTTAAATTAAATCACCACCATCACCCCCTTTTTCTCCACCTTTACCTCCCACCCCCCAGGTTAAAAGCAGCACAAGATAATAATTAAGAACACAATCAGAAAKAAGCTCTCTGGTTTAAAATTTTTGTTCAAGGCAGAAGAACAACAACTATTTTACACTGAAGTGAACAAGACAACAGTCAATAATAATGCATTGCTTATTTTCTCATGAAAGGTATGAGACTTGACTTTGAGAGGTACTACCTTCTCTTGAGGTTCATTTAATTTTCTGTCATTATTCCAAAAGCTGCAGTTTGATTTAGTAGATCACGYATATCAGTTGGAAGAGGTATTGCAATATTCTCTCCTCATTTTAGTAAATGATTAAATGTGGTTACCACAATTTAACATTAGAATAAGCATGAGAAGATATGCTGCTACTTCTAAACATTTCCTACTACATTCAACTGGCAAAGGCAAATTTAAGGCCAGCTCTGTATACATTTGTATCCATCAGGGATTTTATGGCAGTTCTGAAAAGGCACTTTCAAGGCAATACAAGCAGTATAGTTTACTCAATACCTCTGCACAAGTGAAATCAACCCTACAAGAGCTGCTAAAAAGAACCATCAGATTTAGTTWTCTTCTATGAAAGGATTCTTAGTAATACAGGTTTGAAATGTCAGCTACAGCGCTGGCACTGTAAGACCAAAACACCACACAGATATTGTACTGAAATTAAGAATGCTGGATTTTAAAAAAATAATTAAAAATCACTAAAATTAAAGCTAAAGAAACCATAGAAGGCCTTGGGTTTTTTAGCATTAGAGTTGCTGGAAAGGACCAGGAAAGAATCCCTCCTTTGTGTTTCTTATAGAAACAACTTTGGTGTCAGCAGCTCTGCTACCATCCACATTAGCTGCCACACTTGGTGCACACAAGTTGAGCAGACAGCATTCCATGAAAACCCAAAGGATGAAGCAGAGGACTTTGTACTTATCTGTGTCTTCCACAAACTTCTGATACAGATACAGAGAAGTACAAGAAACCCTACTATAACTCACACTGATAACCTATATGTTTTGCACCCAATAAATTCTAGACAAACATACTATAGAAAGACACTGCTTCGATTTACATGACACAGAAAAAAAAGCATTTTCTACAAACAAGACAAATATAATTAAATAGAAGCAGCAAGCAAAACAAAATACCCAGGCTATGAGTCAACAAAAATTGCATGACAAAAAGCTAACAGGACACTTAGTTCTAAGAATGAACTCTATGGAGAGCTGCAGCAGTTCCCGTGACCCAAGTGCAAACTGGCACCTTGTGTGTGAGGGAGCCTGGTACCACATTACTATGGCAAACAGATGTTTGTGCAGTGCTGACTGGAGTGTGACAGTGTATTTGACACAATAAAAACACTGCATCCCTGTTTTCAAACAAATGAGAGCCTTATGAGGAATGCATGGGAAGAAATGAAACTAGAAATGGACCAAAAAATATGGAACTTCTGAAGATTACATTATCCCAGCCCAAACCCACAGCAGACTGGTTCKACACAGCACATCAGACTCACTGAACTCAGGTTGTGTTTCACCRCTATATTTGCTTATTATTTTAATCTTCTGTGAAACATACTACTATCAAAGATGATTATATATCACAAGTAAATATTAGAATCTGGTGTTTTAACTAACAAATTATTGCACCTATAGGCTCARGTCAAATAACTGCAAATTCTTTTTATGTGTCTTCATCTAACAACTAATTTACAATAGYATGGGATGGAAACTTGTTGCATCATGCCTAAAACCAGAAAAAAAAATTTCTTCAGGGCAGAAACCACATCTTAYTTCTTTGTTCTGTGAAGTGCTTAGTACACACTGTGTTGCTTYACAGAGTTAAAGGAGTTGCAGAGCCTGGAAGTGCAGAGGCTGCAGCATGTAGCTGCAAGTAACCGTGTGAGCTGCTGCAGCCCTTCCTCAAGGAGAAACACACCGCTGATGAAAGGCACTGTCATTTCCAATGAATGCAGTCTGCCAGGGAGACCAAAAGTCTGGACTGCAGGATGAGTTAACCACTTACTGTCTGTTATCTCATCAGAAGGAGAGCCAGATTCTGGCTGTGGGTATGTACACACCTAGCACTATCAATCTCCCAGTCCTCCTGCCTTCCACAAGAGTTTCGCTGGCTGTGATTAACTTTGCAATTAGYTCTGCACAACAGAAAAGCAAAACTGGTGCAAAGGTTCCCAGACTCACCTCTGCTCCCTCCTCAGGGGATTCACTTCAGTCAGCTCTACTCTAGTCCTGAGAAACAAATATCCCACGGCAAGTGGGCTGAAGGTGTGATCCTTGAGCCCATCTTACTGGTTATGTGCTCAAAGAAACTGCGTCTGTGCTCCCTGAGATGCCTCCACATTGCAAACCACAAGAGCAGTGACTGGGAGAAACACAGATATTTGCCTCAAACATGCACTCCTGATGACTACTAAAGAGCTAATACAGGCCACCTAAATTCTAACTCAGTTATAGTCCAGATTCAGACTGCTACAGAGAAATTATTGCCAGACCACCTCACAATAGCCATCTTCAAGGAAGAAGGTAATTYGCAGCTAAATGGATAAATAATTTGGATGGCAGCACACCATTTTTTGTATTTAAACCCCATATACACAAATTATGTCTCAGAATTAGGGAAGTAGCAATTTTTCTTCCTACCAGCTATTGTGAAGTTATTGCTGAGGTTTTGCAGGAGCCTCTCATTCCCTTCCCATCTTGGCTGAAAATTGTAGAATTYTATGAAGTATTCAGGTGTTACTTGATTAATGATAGTAGTTCAAAAAWGTAATTATGCATGGGTGTGTAAGTTTAAAGTAGCTGCTCAGCCGGTTGACTGTCTTGCAACACTATTTTTCTGAATTGAGAGTTTAACTTTTAACTAGAGTTGTGCTTAGTGATTATATTATGCTTAGCATGGCTTTTATACTTTTCCACTCTGAGAATACAAATAAATATYTGTATGGCATATTTTCTTGGATGTAGTAGTATTTATACACAAGGTATTCACTAAACTTTTTCTAGTAACTAAATTTTATTTAAGAACTAAAGAYGCCTTAATAAATTTTAAGATGCCTTACAACTTAGTCACTGTTTTTTTTGTAGTCAGSTAAGAATGTTCTATCAATATACAACAGTAAGTTTAGGAAAATAGATTTCTCTGGTGCAAAATTGGCAAATGTCTGTAACATTACTCTATCTCTGCACCCCCTAACACAACAMTGGTTTGAAACAGGTATTCAAGATTTGACATCTTTACCCCTCAAGACAGAAATTCAGACAGTCTTGGCCCCATCACATTAAGGACAAAACAGAAGTTCACTGCTAGGGTAGTTATGCAACTTCAGTTTCCCTGCAAAGTGAACTAWGATGCTGATTTTTCATTCCTTTCCCTACGGTAGAAGAGCATTGCAGGGGTTTGAGGGAAGGAAAGCATTTTTTAATTCCTCCCTGAATCTGTTTATTCTTCCCTGCACTTGAGGCAAATTGAAAGAGACCATATGAATACCAAGTGACCAGCCTGATTAAATAACAGAATTCTTGTAAAATGATTTGGCATGGAAAATAAATTATTCAGTTAATATAAAATTCTTGTCATTATGAAGAAACTTGTATAAAAGTCTCCTCTGACTCATCCTGTAAGAAGAGAAATATATGTAGGTCTTTAAAACAAATGGATCCAAAACTTACATGAGAAAAAATATCAAAAATTCCAAATTTCCTTCCTCTTGTGTATCTGACATTTGAAGATTTAAGATTGGGTTATGAAGGAAATACAAGATTTAAAAAAATAAATCATCATKGAAAAATAAAGTTAACCTTGACTGCAACAATGATCTGTGTGTGTTATAGCTGAAAGCATTAGAAAAAAAAATTATTGTGTCATTATCAGAACCATGCTGAATTCTTAAGCGATTTCTGATTTCTATAGCAGGTCAAAATCTCACATTTCCATATGGGAGTGCCTGCTGAAGACAGATTTTTTTTAATGCAATTGGAACTTGCCAACTGACATAAATATCTTTGCAAATTTTTTTGCAACTTAGCTTCCATAAACTTTTCAAACATCAGATAATTCCTTTTGGACAGAAGTATAATCTCCAGGAGAAAAATACTCTGGTTCTTGGTTCTACACTTTAAATTCCAAGCTCTAGACTATTTCTGCACTGTTTCAAGTCTAGCAAAGGAGAGCTAAGACYATATAAATTTCAATCAGGAGAGAAATAATATGGTGTTTGGTTCTTATGCTYCCCAACGAAAATTAAAGGCAACAGGACGATCCTTTCAAACATAGAGTTAAGTTTTAATACTTTGCAATACACAGAGAACAGAAATTGAGGCACCACTGAATCACCTAGCTTTTGATTTCACCAGAAATTAAATAGATCTGAACAAATCAAACATGAGAAAGACTGAAAGAATTAATCAGACCATGCAGGGGAGGCTGTAGCAGAAGCCTTTGTTCCTATGGGTTAATTTCACAAGTGCCTCTTTTCTACCCCATTCCACCAGGGCAAAGTGATTTTTATACACACATACACCTGTGTACGTATACACACACAGAAACACACAAACACAATGATTTGCAGCCTCTCAAATTAGATATTAATGCAGCCAAGTCAGTCATTCCTAACAAGCAAAGTGCCATCTACCCTGATCCTAGCACAAAGAAGTATATTTGCTAGACTTTTCAAGGACTTAAATATGTAAGGTGCTTTCTAGAAAAAGAGTTCAACCTAAAAAAGAGAGAAGACCCAAATTTGACATGCCTGCTTTACAGAATAGTCACATGTGAGGTAAGTCAACAATTAATCCCCACAGACGTCACTRTACAAACATCCAGCCCAAGGAATTCCAAGGCTGTTGGCCAGAGCTACACACATTTGAACACACGTGTAAATTGAAAACATTCCACACTCAAATCTCTTTCCACAGCTCCATTTTATAATATAACTCAGCCCTTTTCAGGTAGAAAAAGTACAG
The DNA here is from genome assembly GCF_030028575.1 of Malurus melanocephalus. Lineage (NCBI taxonomy): Eukaryota > Metazoa > Chordata > Aves > Passeriformes > Maluridae > Malurus > Malurus melanocephalus. Next base: position 1,252,814 of record NW_026623269.1, on the reverse strand, counting down.
TACATCTGAGAGGGTAACAAGAAATATCCTTTAACAAACACCAGCATCCTTCCCCTATTCCTTGGGAAGACAGGCTAGCAAAAGGAAAGACAAGAATACTACCTTGTATACTATCTTTTACTAAATTACTCAAAATTAAATTTTACATGGGTTTAATGCAATCTGGTCTACTAGAGGAACATATGTGTTAATTACACATGAAAACTTTCTGTTCTACATAATTGAAAAAGAAARATTATTCTATGCTCTAAAACAGGATATACATTTAAATTTGCAAGACTTATAGAAACTGTGACATATGGAACAATAGGAAAAGGTACTAGAAGATATCAAGGGAAAAAACTGTCAATATTGCAACAACCAGATTTGAAGTTCTCTGACAGCTTTACTAATAGTATAATAAGGAAAACAGTTGAGGCTTTCCAATTAAAATATAATGTTGCTGCTAGGAACTTGCATAGGAATGAGACCATGGCTTGACAAAGTAAAACTCTTGGGCTCAGGATATTAGTACTGAGACTACATTTTCACAGCCATTCCTTTGGCAGCAGTTGTTTTGGACAAGGCTGCATTTTGGCCAAGCCAGTCGTGTTCCCTGTCTTTGTCACAGCCCAGCTGCCTGGGAACTGACAACGCCTGTGTCACTGGTACTGGAATGGGGACCAGGGCCCTGGGCAGAGAAGGAAGGAACCTGGGGATGTCAATGGTATGACATTGATGTGTGAATAACTACCTGCCAACTGAAAAAACAGGTACCTAAACAACACAGCAAAGAAACACACAAACAGTCCCAYGAGAACGGGGGAAATAAAAAATGGCTACTGAAATACTTTCTAAGCAACATGAATTACTAAATCAAAGATCAGCAAACCAAACTAGGTAATGTTGATACTTTTTTTTCAACTGACAACTSAAGGAAGAGATGACTCTTAAGACTACTCTAGACAGGGATCAAATTAAAAGAATCAAATGGGAAAACCAGAGGCTCATAAATGCAAGTCAGTTTCCTCATTTTCCTTTAGAGGCAAGAACAGAATTAAGYTCTGCAAAAACACAGTCAGGAAGCTTGTTCCTTAAATGCTTTTACTTCTGTGAACATTATGAACACTCCTAAATCATCCATAAGTGTTGCAAGTGTCCTGCAAATTTTGCATCACTTRGAAACATGGAATTATTTAGATTGGAAAAGACCTTTAAGATCACCGTAGCTATATTAATTTCCACACACCTTCATTCTAGCAGCAGCTACAGGTCACTGACCACAAATACTTTGCTTACTTAATTTATTCTCTATATTAAATAGAAATATTAAGAGGTCAACATTTAAAATATTTCACTTTAAATATATTAGCATCTTAYTCTATCATACTGCCATTTGCTAAGCAGACATATGTAGACAATTTTTTACAACGATTTTTTGTAACTCAGCTTCAAACAATGAAGAAAACCCATGACTTAGGAGCTTACTAACACAATCATTCATCAGTTGAACTAATGTTTTAATTAGCAGTTGTCTAAAGCAAAGACATATTATTAAAAGTCTCCACAAAAAAATACCATTGTTGTGTGTTTTACATTGACAATGTGGAAAAGGTGACTACTCAATGTTATTAGGTTGAATTGCCTRCCATCAAAACCCCTTTTTTCAAGCTTCTAACCAAAGATTTCTGCCCAAGAAAAATGTTTTCAAACTTTTCCAACACAGAAATACTCACTGACAGTGCTGTAAAACTGAAATCAAAGTGATCATACTGTCACTGCTATATTTAAACATTTAACACTTGAACTAAGTAGGAAGATAGGTGTATTCTAGCATTAATATGGAAGAACTACACCTGCACTGACAGCTGATGAGATGAAAAACAAAACAATTATAAACTTCCCAGTAATGGATCCATTGAACTCTCGAGAAWAATACTTCAACATAATGATGCATTTTAAAAGGCAGATCTGCAGGTATCAGGGGTACACAGATAGAGAGATGTGACACACAGGCTTTGAACACTCACCATCTGAATTGGTTTTTTGTGAAGATCTCGTTCAGTCACCAACTTCTCTTGGTCAGTGACATAAAGGCCTTTTTGTGCCAGGGCTTGTATAACAGCATCATGACCTAGAAGTGGTTTTGCAGCATCACTCTTGAGGATAAGGCTCCCAGCACGACAGTAGAGCTCGGCAGACAGCAGCAAGTTAACAACAGGTGGTTTAATGTGCTCCTGGTCATACTGGTCTGTGTAAAATGGTTCTCGCAGTTCTTCYGGAACATTTTCTACAAAGTAAAGAAAAGCACTAGTGAATATCAGAAAGGACAGTTGGAGTATTATAATTTTTAAAAACTATATATGAACTCAAAAATATGTTAAAGAAAGCATAATCAAGAGGAGGCCAAAGWCTCTACCAGCAATTACATTACAAAATACTCAGAAAATTTCAAAACAAAGCTAATATTTGAACTATAAATAGAAACTTAAGAAAAATTCAAAGAGTTTCACAAAGCAAAGGCCATAACAGAAGACCAACCTGTGGTTTACAGCATYATTACATTAAAATTTCTTGGCTTCTGCAAATACATGCCCAAACATTCTCATTTCCTTTGGTGTAACATTATATAGGTCAGACATATAAAGGCAAAACAACACCCATTTAAACACAAACTGTGGACTCTATTACAATAACAAAATGGAACTGAAAAAAAACCGCTTCAGTGCAGAATAACTCAAGACAAAAAGCAGCCTTCTAGTYTCCATACATGCAGGAGAATTTAGATTACTATACTGTCCATTTCAAAGGTCACGTATCACATAATGATGACAACCCAGCAGTTAAGCATAAATATATGGGCTTTTAACTGAAATCAGAAGAATGAAGAAAGAAGAAAAAACATTATCAGTTTATTTCTGACAAAACACTGTGTTCTTATTTGTCTAGTTGTRTTACTGACTTYCCTTAAAATTGTAGGCTTCCTCTGTTTTCAGTGAGCTGGCTTAGCACTCACAGAAAGATATGCAAAATTCTGTCAAATTTAGGCTGAGATTTTAACTCCAAAATTAGCATTCCAGGACAATCCAACAGTTCTTTGCAAATACTGTACATAATGCAATACAGGCAGACTATATTTATAATTGTCTACCMCAAAAGTAATAATTATAAATTAATTAAATATGGTACCAGATCAAATTAAATTAAATCATGAGTCAAGTGGAAAATAACTTTCAGATTTTCAGGCATACACACTGCAAGATGCTCCATTTTCCTCCTGGAAGAATTTCATTCTCTATTGTTGCAAAATTAGTTAAGCCAACAACATTTATGGGATAAAGAGCATGTGATTCTTTTCCTGAGTCCAAATGGAAAAAGGCTATTTAATTGCTGGGAGAAAAAATAAGTGTGTAGGAAAGCAGTGATGCAACTCTAAGTTCCTATCCCTTTTGCCTTTAGCTGGATAAATGACTTAACAGACAAGGTTTGAAGCAGAGTCTGGAGTAAACAGCAAGGGTGGAGCAGGAGAAGAGAGAGAAAAAACAGAACATGCCATCACAAGATAATGACAGATTATCTTCTTCCTCATACATATTCTATTGCAGTTCATGTGCTTCCATTATGGGCTTTGCAAGGTGCCAGCTGCCTTCTAGTTGTGAAAGAAGATCTGCTTTATAGAGTGCAAAAAGTGAAGAAATATTAACACATGCTTTAAACGCCAGAAGGATGGTGGGAAAGGGTAAGCTATTGCTGCTTCTTTTGCCAATTCAGAGTATCAAGCAAAAGAGAGTTATAGTTTATAATTTGCTTAAACCACGAGCCTAAATTTGGCAAGAAAACTGACAACTCTGCTTTAGAATACAGATTAAAATATACCATMAGCACAACTACTCTGCCCTTTAAAACACAAATCTAATGCCTAACAGCCTTACTCTTTTACAAGATGATAATAAAACTGCTAACAAAAATAATTCCCAGTGTCAGGAGATGACTTTGCCATCTCCTCTTCCACTTCCCAACTTCACMTACTGACTACAGGATCTAGTCATGCAGTCCAACAAAAAGCATTTCTAATTGAGGATCTCGGARCTGCTAGATACCTGCTTCTCCAGGAATTATGTTAATCTATCTCAATTCTACCTGACCTTCTTTCTTTTTCCTGTTTGTCCACACATTGTCTGTTTAAATACTAAGCTTGTTATTTCTGAAGTCCCTAATGATCCATCTCCATTTTAGTACCAGGACTTCAATTCYCATCAGGACCTTATCCTCTGCAGTTCCAAATGCCAAATCTTAAAGAATCTTTATGCTATTTCTTCAAGCTAGAGAGGATTACAAATTTTTTTTGTAAGTATCACACAATGCAYGGGCAGCAGATTTGGCTTTTGAAAAAACAGAAAAGAAATCCACAACAAAAACCCAAACCAACCAGCCAAATAAAAACCCAAAACAAAATACACACACCATTTTGAAGCAGATGAAAATTTAAATGGGGGTGGGGGGGAAACAGGGAGGAACAGATAAAGCCAGTTGTAATTTCTTAGAAGAYGTTAAAAAGCCTCATTCCCACATGAAAAAACCCCTCCTGGGGCAGAAATACTTAGCTACACACAAACAGAAGTCACATACTCTGTGGTTCAGATTCACTGAAGACAATGACAGATTTCAACTCTGAAAATTTGAGCCAGAAGAGAAATCTCAAGACAGTAAATAACAAACCCAACGCCTGTTAATTCTCATCTTCTGTATCACTGAAGCACATCCTAAAGTGACAAGATGAAATAAATGCATTTATCATGAAAGAATGACATCCACTGCTGGGATTTAGTAATTAAAAACTCAATACAGTTAAATAAAAAAAACAAAAACAACACTATGACTAGCAAAGGCAAATAGAATTATTTATAAAGCTCAGTTCTGCTTCTGAAAATACAGAAAAAGACAAAATGACATGTGTGCCATTTCTTTTACTTCATTGGTGTTCACAAAAATAAAAGTGGAAACAAGACTTAGTGGTCTTCATAAAAACAAAACCATAAAATAAATTTCTTAGAAAAACAGAATGCAAAAACAAAGGGCWAGGAAGAGAAGCTGTGGCTAGACATATTCTGAATATATAAAAAATGTRGAAGTATGTAAACAAGGAATCCCTGGTGCAACAAGAATTCTGTACAAAAATTCCTGTCAGAATTCCCTCTGCACACGGCACTTTCCCCCACTTCATAACATATATTCAACTGTTTGATATCAGAATAGTTCTTGAGAGAAGATTCAGACAGTGTTCTCACGTTAGAGTTTAAAAAGAGAACAAAAAAAAGAAAAAAAAAATGTCAGCAGATAGGCAGCAGACAGAGAAAACTATCTCAGAGCAGAAGTCCTTCCAGAATTGGCAGGTGCTGCCTCTGGAGTCCTGGGGCAGGGAATTTCAAGGCTACATCCAGCTCTCAGCAGATTACCAGAACAATCAGCAGGGTTAAAAGCCTTTATTAACAATTCTGTCAGGCCTAGAGATTGTTAATCAGGCTCTGTTCAGCAGAGAAGAATCTTAACCCTGATCCCCAATATGTTCATTTCACCAGTCCCTTTCCTTGCCCAGCTGACAGGAGGAATCTTTCAAGATTAAATTCTGAGGTAAATTACCAATTTTAACAGAAATACCTTGTTGCACATACTGCCATAAAGTACCATCTGACCTTGAAATCCGTGGTAATTATGTCTGAGGGGTATATTGGGGACACCAAGTCCAGCAAGCTGAACACATGAAATACAGGTGAGACACACCTGTACACTGCACCGACACACACTTGAGCACCAACACACAGCTTTTGGAAACAGACTTGGATAAAAGGCAGTGATCACAGGCTGATGCAAGGAAAAAGCTTCTCAGGAGACCACCAGAGCATAGGCACAGGTTTCCTGGAGACCCAGCTGTGAAGCCATCYGCAGGGACTTTTAAAACTGTAGAAAAGGCCCTGAGAAAGGAAGGCCCCTGGCTCTTCCTAAAGAAGGAGGTTAAACTAGATGATCACCTTATTTTTTCCCAGAATTTTGAATAGGACCACAGATATGGAAATAATTTTGGTATTTTGAATGTTGTAAATATTGTACTATGAAAAGAAYAAATGAAGCTAATGGGCAAGTTCAACACACAGAGAAAAGAACAAAAAAAGAAATAATACCACGTTAGCCAGAAACAATAACTCAAATTTAACAGTCAGGCTAACTTCGAAAAAGTATTCAATGTATCTTCAGGTAATTTTTCATAAATTGTCAAGGAATCAGAAGTACCGTAGAAGCTCTTTCTACAGAAGAAAAAAAAAGAATTAAAAAAATTAAAGGGCTTATTCCAAGTTTTAAAGCAAACACGGGATTATTATTGCTTCCTGTTGTGGTTAATGCCAGCCCCAACTAAGTGGAGAAAGGGTAACTAACTTTACCCTTTCTCCCTGGTGGGATGGGAAGACAGGGAGGAGAGTTTGAAAAAGGTAAATCCTGTGGGCTGAGATAAAGCAGTTAAATAGAAATAAAGTAAAATATTGTAACAATAATAACAATGAAAGGGAAAAAGAAAGAGAGCCCATTCCCAGGCAGCGATSGGCCCCTCCCGGCCAACTCCCCCAGCTCATGCTGAGCACAGCAGTCCATGGTTTGGAATATCTCTGTGGCCAGCTCAGCTCAGCTCAGCTGTCCTGGCCAYGCTCCCTCCCAGCTCCTCCTGCACCTCCTCATTGCCRCCAGGCACTGAGAAGTCCTTGACTTGGRGAAAGCACAACAACTGAAACCCCAGTGTRTTATCTCACACAGAATCCAAAACACAGCAGTGTACCAGCCACAAGGAAGAAAATTAACTCTATTCCAGACAAAACCAGAATACTCCCCACTGTGAGATMGAAATGCAACTTAATTTTCCACTTAAACAGACCATTTTAAAGGGAAGGAATGGTCTAAAAAGAACTCATGCATACCACTACTGAATTTACCTWTAAAAGTTGTTTACTGAAAAAACCTCTCTGCTCAGATAAGTATGAATAACTCCTTGGAAGACAGTATGAATTCTTTCTTTGGAAAAAGTTATTTATATTGATGTGAAAAGTCTACACTATCTTTAAAAACAAATTGCTTTTTTTTTGTAAAGTTTCTTTCTATGTTTCCATACAGATGAATACAATCCTTCACACAACCACTGAGTTTTTCAAGTTTGTATCAATGAAAAATTTCAGATTTATGAATGTTGGCCTTAAGAACGTCCAAAATCTTAGAAGACTTTGTCAACAAGGTCTCCATGTTATTTGTTTGTGTTTTTCTTTTTTTAAAATTCCTGAGGATAATATAAATAAGTTAAAATACTTTACCATGGGCCCTGTAATTAAAAGATGCCATTACTTTTGGGAGCCACAAGGCYACATTAAGCCTCAGCCCAGGAAACTTCCTCACTACTTGTTACTGACGTCAATGCACAAAGACATTAAGAAGAAAAAACTATTTGTAGAAGACTGAGATTTAATACAGAATTATTCAATGAAAATTCTAATACCTTTAACCACTTCCTAGTGCAAACCAGTAGATGAATATATACCAAATGTTAATAGASTTGCCAGTTTTCTGCAGGTCAGCAAAGGTTTGCTATTGCCATAAAGTTACCTCATTTACACTCCCACTTGCCAACAAGGATTCTGTTGCCACATTTACAATCTGGGAACAARACAGCAGAGCTTGCACAGAAGTCAAGAGTCCAAGAATTGCAAACAGGTTAGAGAAAATAGGATTATATTATTTAACTTCTGATGAATTTTTGTAGTGGACTCAATAGAAGAGGGAGGTATTTCAAGGTACTATTTTATTTTGGAGACAACATCAAGAGACAAGACTTTTAAYGAGGAAGGGGAAAACAAAATGAGAGGGTAAATATTCTATAATGATTTTACTTTTTGATTTGTTGACTCAATCTGCCACTTATATTGTTCTTGGCTCGTAGGTAGTAGGTGTACTTCTGTCTACAATTATCTGAAAGGCCAACCTCTACAAATTGATGGCACAATCAATTTCAGTATAACCATTCTTARCTTTGTCCACCTGGCTAAGCTGAACTTGATTCTTGGATTTACCATCACAGAAGTACTATGAATAAACAGATCCCACCCTCTTGCCTCTAGATATCACAAAAATATACCATTATCTCCTGTTTCAACAGCTGTTCTGCACTTAAAAGGGATTCCTCATTAAAAAAAAATGAAACAAACAAACAACCAACAAACCCCAAACCAAAACAAAAACAAAACCTATTAAAAGAGAAGGAAAGAAAAAAAAAAAACCCAACCAAACAAACAACCAAACCTGAAAACATTTAAGGAAAAAACAGGCACAGGCTCTACTTTCATAGTCTAACCAGACTTCAGTTGTTCTTTGAACACCGAAAATCACGTTAAGAAATGCTCTACTAATTTTCACACTAATTGCCTATCCTATCTACTCGAAGCTCACGCTAATTGTCTATCCCATCCAATATTCTGTCTTCAGCAGCACAACAAGGAAGGTTCCTCACAAAACCTACAGAATATGCTTGGTACTGGCATTTCTTATTAAAATGGGAAGATTAGCATCTAATTTATTAAAACCTGTGTATAGATTCAGGTTTAAATAAACAAAAGAATTACTTAGAATTAACCCTGGCAATAAGKGGATCAATTTTCATTAACATAAATGCCTTCAGAACTTATTTTTGGGAGAGGCAARTTATGAGAAACATAAAGACAGTAGYATAATTAYAATCCYATCTCACCCAGCTAGCACCTTGATGACTATTATAGACAAGTTACGATTTAACTAGCCTATGGAATATGGAAAAAACTGTTTCAAAAATTTAGATATAAGCATTTCTTGAACTATTCCTAGACTTTATTAAGCCAAAGAAAACTTTTTGTCAGCCATAACTAGATAGATGTAGCAGAAATGTTTATTACTACCACCTGATCCAGTAATAATGTATTGTCCAATTGCACAAAATAAATACAGGCAGGAGGAACTCCTCACTCTACTTTTCTGATGAACTCTTGAGTTTTTCATTTCTAGCCCCATTTTTCAGAATGATCAACACAATCAATCATTCTGAGCTCTCAGTTTAGCAGAGCAAGTAKTTAAAAGTTACTAATTTCAGAGGTGGAAAATCCAGTTGTGCTCATTAAAATCCACCAGCTAGCTGTACAACAGAAATTATGCAACATATTGAAAAAGTCCTGATTGACAGTCTTCAAGTTTGAATGAGAGGTACCTTTAAATATCAGAATCACTAAAGTAACCCCACAGATTACCATGAATCATAGGGTAAAGGGGAAAATTTTAAACTAGATCTGCAATCATAATTACACTGGTTGTCAAAAAATATGAAGAGAAACCAGGTATAGGTAGAAGAAATGTATTTCACCTCATCACCTGAAACTGGTGAGCATTTGGCTGTAGTCACWTGGTCAGATCTATTACATTCTGCAGACAAGCACTCAGAGTTGTAAAGGCGAACAGGCTCTAAGCAGGCTAAATGGCATAGAGTCATTGAAAGAACAGATTCTATACCCCAAAGGAGGCCACCGTGTACTGCCAATGCTGCAACTGTCACCTTACTGATCACCTTCCTGCACATTTGTACACGCACGGTCTGCAACTTCAGAGGACTCTGCTAAACCTAACAGAACCAGAACTCATGCAATTTTAGGTATTTACTTTTAAAACAGTGATCTACAGTCAAACTAGGTTACAAGTGTGTTCTACAGAAAGCAGTGATACAATCACCTTCCAAGTAAAACATCTCAGTAGATGATTTGTCTTATCTGTTGATTGTAGTAGGACTGACTAGAGTATCAATTTGTCAGCAATTATTTTAGAGAGGTGATGAATCTATAAAAAAAGCCTCTCACAAGAATCTCAAACATGTGTTTTTGTACTCCGAACTCTTCTCCAAGGTTTTGCCCTACTGCCAGACTGAATYAAAGTGAAGAAATTAGGTCTGCCTGAGCAAGATTAAAATATGTTCTGGCCTGCAACACCCAACATAACAGATGAGAGTATTTAGCTACAGCTTGTCAGATACAGAGTGTTCATTTCCTCCCTTCATGGTTCTACTGGCAACATGTGCAAAGAGCAGTAAGTAGCCACATATGAATTCCGAAAACATTAATCATCAGRAAAAGCTATTTTAAAGTTTCTTAGGTAATATTTAGTTGCAGATGATGCAATTTATAATTTATTGCTTCAAACACCTGTAAAGGATACAATTAATGTTAAAAGGTARATGGACTATTTTATTTTGACTTCAGAAAACACAATTTTTAAGACAATCACTCAGATTTGTGCAGCTTTTATTTAGTGTTTAGTTTATTCCCATTTAAAAAAAATTCTTGCAAACCAGTAAAATGTATTATTGTAGCAGAATTATATGTTTTATGGATAGTAAAGCAGCAACAAATTTAACTTGACTTTAAAAGTGTTCCCATAATTTTCTGAGACTCATACACAGCAGTATTCTTAACTTAGTAACTAAAAATTAGATGAAAAGCTGTCTGATAAACTGTTTCCCAGGTGTACTCAGACATCCCCTACCAAATGGGAAGAACATGTACTTCCAGGTTCAAGATTTAACATCTTTCTTCCCACTAGACAAGGTTGTCGAGAAGTGATTCCATGYTCCAAAAGGATTGAAAGCACTTTGGAGGACAAAATTATAATTCAAGATAATTTTGATAAGTGGAAGAAGTGGTTTGAAAATAGGATGCAATTATGTAAGTATAGCTGCAAAGCAGGAACCTACAACAGTACAATTACAAGATGGGAACAACTGAGTAGGCAGCAGCTCTGCAGAGAAAGATACGGGGCTACAGTGAATCACAGACTGCATGAGTCAACAATTCTAGGCTGATGCAGAAATGGCAAACATCATATTTTAGTGAATAAATCAGAGTATTATAGGTTGGAAATATGAAGTAATTTTTCAAATTTACCTTGTACTGGTAATGATTTAGCTGGACCATTAGATTTAGATTTAAGTAATGAGCTCATGTAAAACCACAGGAAAAAATTATATGAAAAAACAAACAAAAAAATCCCCAACCCAAACCAACCCCTAATAAACAGAGAAAGCAAAGAAATCTGTTTTGTGGAAACAATGTAACAAACATGGCTTTATTATTTGAAAGGTGTTATAGGTAAGGTGCCTACCATTCTCACACACATCAGGAAAAGGGTAAGTAGTGGCTTAACAATGTAGCAAAAGATATYAAGTATCTGTTCAACTATTTAGAGACAAATGAGGTCCAAACTGACTAGCAGTTTGTGGAATCTCTATAATTAGAGATTTTCAAAAAACAGGCTAAACAAACATCTGTCAGGAATGATGTATATTTAGCCCAGCCTGTCTTTAGGATGGCGAATGAATAACAAATTTTTCAGGCACATTTTCTATGACTATAGCAGACTGAGAAGGCAAAARCTTTACATTCCAAAATGATGAAGTYTACTTCTGTTGCTTTAGAAATAAAAAGGGCACAGAGTACCACAACATAAAGACATTTTTTCAACTTATTCCTATGAAGTAAGTCCCATTATACTTTAAAGTTGAATGTTATAGAGTCTATACAGTTTATCCAGTTCTTTGGGAAGAAATTTTTCTGCACTGAAATGGTTAACTGCCTGAATTGGGAGATAAGGCTTRAATTAAGTATTTACAGATTTAATTTCTAAGGTCAAACATCCCCCCTTTTATACTTCACACTTGTTATTTTTCTTCCTTTCAGTTACTGCAAGTTGTGTCACTGAAACGATTTGGTTTATTACAAAACATTTAATCTGACATGTCCTAACACTGATATATTGTCTTGCAGCAAAACACCAAGGCATGAAATCCTAAACATCCTCAACACTTAAATATTAATTCTTTCTTCAATTAGTATTTCTTAAGCTTCATTCAAAATGCCTTCAACATGACTGTTAATACATCCTTCCTCTCATGAGACACCTCACTAAGACAACTTCTTTTGACCTCCCTGTGTTTGTGAGCCAAATTCTATACTCACACTTTCAACAAGGACAATAGCAATAGACAATTTGTTTCTCAGTTCTGGACATAYGTATCAATAAAACATCAAAAGTCATTACTAATGTTAATGAACAGTACCCGTTTCAAAGGTTTATTGCAAAAGCAAATTCTCTTCACAATATGTAATCAAGCTGTATCCACAACTTTGATTGTATTGAAATACTCTTTTAAGAATTTGAAAGCCATCCTCTGAACGAGGTACCCCTTTGATACATAAATATTTAGATTTCTTTAATAGATACATGATTGTAACAACCTATGCTTTTCATTCATAAAGTGAACTGCATTACTTTGTTTCCTAGATGGTAGGGAAAAACCCTTCACTTCCCCTGCACACTTGAAGGACTTCAAGGATAAAAAAAGAAATAAAATGTGGCATCCATCAACACACWAGTCATCCTTTGTATATCCTCCATACAAATGTATATAGCAATAGTTAGAAGACATGACTGAGGTTGTGATCTACTCCCAAGAACTAAAATAATTTTGCAAACCCAAACTTCCTTCCTTCTTGAAAAAGGTGAAGGTCAGTTCTTCTGTTTCACTCCAGCATAAAGGAAGAATACGTACTGCAGACATGCAAGCCSTGTACACTGTTTTTCCCTACTTTAGCCACAAACTCTTCTTTGRAGTTTCTAGTTATGTTAGCCTAGTGGAAGAATTGAGACCAGAAAYACTACCAATRTGTGTGCTTACCTCTCTTCCTACTGTTACATTACTGCTCTGTTTAGAAAGCAGATGGAGCAATTACCCCCTCTAATCATGTTTCATTTGAGCATCTCAGAACAACCCCAGTTATGAAGAGAAAYAGTAAAGGAATTCAGTTTGAATCACACTTCCTACATAAAGTGGAATAAAAGTACCCTGCAAGGGGCTTACACATCTGGTAGAAACTCAACCCATAAAAACGAAGACATTTCAGCCATGGGTTGAGAATATGTCAAACTCCAGTACAAAAAAGTTTTCAGGTTAGGAGGGTGGGTTATACAATTGCACAAGCATTGTACACTCAGAATCCCATGAGTAGACCCTATGGAACCAAGCTACCTAAAAATACAATGATCTCTGAAAATGCTGAATTAAGTACTTCTGAGAATTTTCTCTACTATTTTACCTCTCATATCTGCAAAGCTAATAAATCCATATATCAAAATATTACTATGTCCAGATTTCACAAAGTAGAGTTTACTGACAAATCTTTATACGAAAACAGTACTTTGCTATTTTCTTTCTTTTAGAAGTGATGTACTCACTCAAATTTCACTAGATTTAAGCACTTTAAAAGTGGCTTTTTGGAAGCATCACATCAAATAKCATGAGTTTCCAGAAGCATCATAAGACATACCTTTAGCCCTGGCTAAATATGTAACAGCACCCTGACCCTAAATGTACAAGGTGCAAAATACCTTAAGGAGGAACCTTTTCCTGTTATTTTACAATAAAAACAGGTGTAAAAGTAATGATTATTGACATCCACCTCACTTTTCAAAAAAACTCACTGTTTTTAATCCACAGAAAATTAAATTATTACTATACTACAGCTAAAAAAAAAAAAAAAAAAAAAAAAAAAAAAAAAAAAAAAAAAACCAAAAAAAGCCCAAATCAAACAAACAAAACTTAAACAAAAAAAAACAACAACAACTGTTTGGTAAATTTTCAAAATGCTTCTCTTAGAAGACTTCTGCAAGTCTGGTATTCCTCAAGGCCCAATAGTATTTCAGGCACAGAATAATAGGTCTGGTATTCCTCAAGGTCCAGGTTTTCAACGACAGAGCACCGATGCCTTTTGGAGGCATTACAAATCGATTCCATTTACACTTAGAGACAAGGAGAGCCTTCTGTACTGTGCAGACCAAAACCTAGCATTAAATGCTCTTTTCCCTGAAACCTTTATTATTGCTTAACCACACAAATGGCTACAGGCTACTGACAAAACTWAGAGCACRCACCATTTCCACTGCTAGCCCCAATTCAGCTCCTAAGCATAGCAGGGGAAATATCAAGATGACAGACAAAYGTGGATTGCTGAGTTCTTTTTGAATTGTRGAAGTGTAACCCAAGTAATAAATAAAACACCATTTACAGAGATCGATTCACTCAAAATTATATTAGATCCAATACACAAAATTTACTTGCTGATGAAAATAGTAGGACTACTCCAAAAAGACTAAGTGTAATTAAGGAAAAACAAAAGGAAACCAAAAAACCCCACAGGGGGTTTGGGATCTTAAGGATAAGGGGACAGACCAAAAGCATTTCCCACACATCTCCCCCCGCTTCCCAGCTCCTCAGGGAATGGCTCGCACGTCCTCAGTAGCGAAGCAACCAAGCAGGAACCAGCATCAAAGAAAGGGAAGAAGGAGACGCCACCTACCTGTCCCAAAGGCTTTGGCCACCAGCCAGGCCAGATTACAGGCGATTTTCGCTCGGGAGAAATCATAATGGTCAAAGGGTTTGATGGCAGGAACAATGAAAGTCTTCCTCATTTCCTTGGCGTCTGCGGCATCCCCCATCTTCTTACAGGACCCCCGGCAATTCGGAACTTACATGGTTGTTCCCCGTCCTCCTCCTCCTCCCGCGGCCGGGAGAGCCGCCTGTAAATACGCCGACAGCAGCTGAGCGCAGCGCCGGACCCAGCTGTCCGTAAAGGGCTAACACCGCCTCCCGCCTTTCTCTGCACAGGAATGTAGCCGAGCCCGAGTGTCCTCTTCTTCCTCCTCCTCCTCCTCCTCCTCGCTCTTTGTCTCAATTCACTCACGCCGCCGTCCCTCCGCCTCCGAAAAATTGCCCCCGGCGGCCCCGGCCCCGCGTTCCCTGGGGAGACCCTGCGGCCAGGGCTGGGCGCCCCAGGCGGCCGCCAGTCCCCCGGCCCGGGGCGGGAGCCGCCGGCAGGGCCCCCGCAGCCGCCGCAGGCCGGGACGCGGCCCTTCCCAGCGCCGGGATGTCAAAACGCCGGGGTCCGGCTCCAAAACGCCGCACGGCCCCGCACCGCCCCAGCGGCGGCCCGTGCAGGCCGGGAGCAGAGCCGGCTCTCTGCCGCTGCCCGGCAGCCCCGGCGCCCCCCGGCCGGCGCCCCGCTCCCCGCGCAGCTCGCCGATGCCGCTGCGGTTCTCCACCCGCGGCTGCCGCACTGGACGGGCGAAGGCGGCTGCGCATGTGCCGCCAGCGCCTCCCCGCCCGGGCGGGGCGGGAGCCCGAGGGGCAGCGCCGGGGCGGGCCCGGGCCRCCCCCTCCCCACGGGGGCTCTGGGCGCCGCGTCAGTCGGGGTCGCTCGAGGTGGGTCCGGCCTCGGGTGGGGCGGCCTCGGGAGCGCGGGCAGGCCCGGCCCGGCCCAGCCCAGCCTTCCCCGGCGGCAGCGGGAGGGGGGAGTGTTTCCCGCGGTCAGGGGGCGCCGGCGGTGCTGGGAAAGGCTGGGAAAGGGCGGTGTCCCTCGGCCTCGGGTCCACCCGCTCCGGCGTCGCCGCTCTCCACAGCGTGGCCGCACGGGCCCTGTGCGGTGTTGTCGGGGAAGGTCGGGATCAGCCCCGCGTGTCTCGTCTGTAAGAGGGGCTGAGGAGCCGCCCGGCGGGCCGGGGCCGCAGTGGCCGGAGTACGGAGCGCTGCCGATGAGGCGGGCTGAACATCCCGCTCCTGTGCATTTGTCCCTCCTATTTTAAATCGCGTCTATATGTAATTCTGAGAGTACTGTGGTAGAAAAATGACAAAGCCTCAAAATGGTTCAGGGCCTGGTCACATAATCACTGTAATAGCAGCAGGAGTAGCGATTTGCCCTAGAGACCATCTTCTGTCTTGCTCACAAGTACCTGTGCTGTTTTTGGCAACGTACAGAATTACTTTAAAAGTGGGCTGCGTGGAGGGAAGTGTTAGTCACGGTAGGAACCAGTAACTGCATGATTAATGACTCAAACAGAACTGGATGCGCTGGCTTCGAAGTGCGGGTCTGAGGGTGCGGCCGTGCTGGTGAGGGGGGCTGGCGGGAGGCGCTGCCTGCCTCGGCACGGGCACGGTGTCATCGGGTGACCCGCAGCGCCAGCGGCTGCAAACACCCCCGTTTCGGCAGCAAAGTTATTGCAGGTTATTGTGGATCTATTGTTATTTTAYGTATGTATGTATGTAAAATATATATGGTTTGGGGTAATGTCTAAGCCCTTCTCCTAAAGAATAATTAGTCAACGTCTTAGCATGGTATTATAAGATTTCAAATAATATTCTGGCCAGACGGGTATTTCTTTGTGTTTCGARTGGACTGTGAATTGATCTGGACAGAGATTTTTCCATTGCTGTGTGCCTGTATGTGCTTCTAGCACTTCACGTGCACAGTGAGACAAACATGATTATGAGACAAGGGTACTTTACAGTTTTACTGMCATTTATCTATATTTATTAGTAATGAGTAAATGAAAGGGTTGTGGAGGTCAACATCTGAGGAWATGGTTGCTGAGTATTCCCCATACATTCTTTGGGATGCGATTCCCAGCTGTCATGCACACCACTCATACATGGTGCATACCTAGCTACAAAAGTAGGAGCTGCTGTGTGCAGTACTCAGTAGAACTGARGGGAGGAGAAAAGTTGAGAAATCCTTGCTTTAGTAGGCTAATGACTGAAATTCCCAGATGCTCTGAAGCAAAAATAGAAATAATAACACCAAATTAACATGCAGGTGCACTTGGGAAAATATTCTCTATTAAGAAAGACTGTATGCTTGGTTTTCAACAATTAATATTTCCACATTTTCCTGATTTTTTTTTATGCATACTTTGGAAATAAGTTATATTCAATACTCCACATTATTATTTTAACTATTTTTTATACTGCCGATGGAAAATTATTTTAATTCTTCCTCCATATTTAACAAAGAACACCTGAAATTCATAAGCTTTAAAACCTCAAATGATTAGAGGTAAGAAGAAAAAAAAGAACTGATCCCAATTCTTTCTTGTATGATGGTGAAAAAACCTCAAAATTAGATCAGCCTATAGGAAAACATATTTAGAATAACTATAAGGCCATTATTTAGCTATGATGGAGTTTTGTGGGTGCAGCATTTGTGCCACTGAAACCTGTTCAGAGTCACTGAAAAAAAACCCTAAAAAAACTGTCTTGGGGTCTTTGATTGCTTGCAATCAAAATGGTTTTTCATTTACTTAGTGCTCTTAAAAGTGAACGCATGAATATAATATCTAATATAAGTAAGTRGAAAAGAAGACATCACCACTGGTTGCTGGAGTTCTTGTGCCAGTTCTTCTACTTTTGCCAACATGCCAAGATGTCATCTTACTTATTGCATTGTCAAAGATAGCAGCAGCCAACATGGAAAATTATTAAAATTTGCTCTAATTGCTCACAGTAAATAAACAGGAAAACTGAATGAGGAGATATCCCCTTCTGCTCTGCTTATGTTTATACATCTTAAAATATTTTAAATAGTGATAATCTTTTCTGTACACAATCCTTCTGCTGAAGAGTATTTTATACTTYAGCATTAATTCCAAGTGGAATTCMATCTCACAGATTTTTATTTTTTTACCTTCCTCTCCCCTCCCTCTACCCCAAATTAGAATCCCATTTGACTAGTTTTATCCTATAATTACATCATAAGCCTGATGGTTCACTGTCATGTGTCTGGCCATTTTCACAGTGGGTGTACCATGCCTATAGTCAGCGTCAGGCAACAGGAACAAATATGACCATTGAGCTGTGAATAATGGTGTGAATGGCAGTTGTTGCTAGTAGTTCTAACCTTGGGAGATAGTGGAACAAGTCCTGAATAACAATTTCATACATTTTTTTCTACTTGTTTTAAGATTCACTTAGCTTCTGAAGAGGCTATGTGTAGAGTAGAAGCCTATAGACTAAATTTAGGYTATCACTAGATTACAGACTGTTCAATCTGGAATAACCTCTCATGCATAGTTTCTTCCTTCACAACACTTGATAGTAAAGGCAAATTAAAATGTTTTAAATTAGCAATACCATTTTGTTTTTGCAGTGGCACTGTCTGTAGCCAGACTCAGTGCCAGTAAATACCCATCTTGTCAGGCTACCTATGGAGGGTATTGAAAACATTCCCACTTCAGATTAGCTATTTGTAGTCAAATCCACAAACACAGCAGTTCACAGCAACTATTCTGCTGAGTAATGCTTCAGTTTTAAGGTTGGAAACAGACCTGAAATAACACCGTGGGCATATTATCTATAATTGCAGTTATCAAATTTGCCTAATTAAGATGATCCCATCTGTTTTCCTGAGCTTMGAGGATATCAGTGTTGGTAGAAATGGTTTTGGCTTAGGGGAGGGGTGCACCCTGTGGCCTGTGGCAATGAGGCTGCATGCACAACTTGATGTGGTGCTGTCAGACTGTCRATGTACAAACCAAGAACCAGTCATATCCCAATGGGATCCCTAAGGAATGTGCTTGTTGACTTCAGCAAGTTTTGTACTACGTATGTGAGGTTGAACAGGTAATCTRTAAATCATTGTGTGAGGTTATTACAGCCTAAGGATGACTTAGGAAATATAATTATTGATATTCCAGTCTCTCAAATGATGGCATTTTATTAAATATATTTCTTTATAGGTAATAGTAAAACTGTAACAGTTAAGAAATTGTATTTTTAAATAGCAATTCAGCTGTCTATAAGCAATCCAGGAGACTCCTGGAGYGTGTAGAGACATTTTCCTGGCCCAGACATTAGATGRACCAACCAGAAGAGAAGGATTATGGAAGCTGGTGCTCACCAATGCAGATGAGCTCATTAAAGAGGTTAAGATTAGTGGCAGCATGGGCTGTAGTGACCACTCCCTGGTGGAGTTTGGGAGGATTGTGAGCCTGGCAAGCTGCTAAGTCAGGATCCTGAACTTTGAAAGAACAAACTTCCAGTTGTTTAAAGAGTTGGTGAATGAGATCCCCTGAGAAACTGTCCTTAGGGACAAAGAAGCTGACCAGAGCTGGCAGCTCTTAAAGACWCTTTGTTTAGAATTAGGTGAACTTTAAGGTCCCATCCAACCCAGGGTATTCTATGATAATCAAGTGAGTGACTGTCTGAGCTACTGAAGTTCTTTGGCATTATTACTAGCATGCATATATGTAGTTTTTGCAAGCTAGGAGTTTTCTCAGAGCATGATTTTGGAAGGGAATGTGTTCTTCCTGTTTCAGGATGATACAAAAGAACAGGAACAGTTACATAATTGCTGTCTTTCAAATTCTTCTATTAATTTGTTATCAGAAAGTGCTGAGGGAAGAAAACAGTTTACAAACTTTATMTATTCTAGTAGTCATGAGCCAAAGGGAAAATAAAGGTTTGTATGATATTTTACTTGAATAATTTGTGATTTCTCATACAGTTAAAACTAAAAGAAGAAACAGGTGGAATAATAGCTACTTTAGCTCATTAYTGCTACTGAAATCTGCACACCCAAAAAAC
Source organism: Malurus melanocephalus (assembly GCF_030028575.1). Taxonomy (NCBI): domain Eukaryota; kingdom Metazoa; phylum Chordata; class Aves; order Passeriformes; family Maluridae; genus Malurus; species Malurus melanocephalus. Next base: position 1,233,325 of record NW_026623269.1, on the reverse strand, counting down.
TGCCAAATGAGAATGAAGTGYGGTACCTAACAGTCACTTCTCTTAATACTTGGACACTACTGGTTTTATTTCCTTGACCTGGGTTTGACCTAAAGTAGCTCTGCAAAGGGTGAAAAAATAACCTATATCTTCTCCCCACCAATTACCCTATGTCACCAACCAGGCAACAGTTCTGTAGCAAAACCTCTCATGTCCCTTAACACTCAGGACTGGTTGGTTTGTCTTTTCCTCTTATTACTCTGGTGTCTTCTTTTCTGACATTTTAAAATTTGTTTCAAATTTTTTAAATCTGATTTCCATACTATCTACTTTGGTGTTCTTCCCATCTTCTGGARTTGTTCTTGTGCCAAAAGGGTTTTAGATGAGCTGTCTTCCCACATATGCTGTGCAGTACTCCCTAATTCCAGGGCTTTCTCCTTCTTGACATACCACTGTTGCCAGGTTATCTGTGAAGAAAAGAGGTACCCTGCTATAACTTGCATTTTTTACTATAAACTTTAAAACATATGGAATAGATTCTATCTTTTTTCATTAAGTGAAATATCTGTACTATATCTTTTATGACCACCTAGTGCCTGACATGTTTTCTAATCAAAATTCTAAGGGTGATTTTTAATGAATACAACCTTTAAATGGCTTGGCAGCACTGTAAAGTAGATGTATGGTGGGAAACTTGCATTCAGAAAAATACTCTGTACGAGAATAAAACACCATGTTACTACCATTATGGTAATTGTTAGATAATGCTTTATTTGCATCCTAGTTCCGAGGAAAATGGAATTGTCTCTAGTTTTCAAATTGYGCGTTCAGGTTAAACAAGTTTAAATCAGATAGTAAGACTTTTTCACTAAGTCTGAATGAGAGTGAATACAAAATTGTGCACTTTTTCRTGCTGTGACTGGCTTTTTTTGTGCTGCTTCTACATGTGGAGAAAAATCTGAACCTTCATAAAAGCTCRTTTGTTTTGAGCATATACATCATTTATTAGAAGAGCATGAATAGACTTCAGTTTCCCATGTTTTGGCGCTGCTTCCAGTTTTCACTGAAGCTCATGTGTGCCTGAATGACATMAGCAATAAAGTGCAGGAATGCTGTGTTTGAACAGTAAATTTCTGGTATCGTTTCATTGCAGTGAAATTATTTTTTTTCAAGGGGTGGTACTAAAGATGAATGAAGAAGGGAAAACAAGGGAATAGCATAGGAGACTACGCAATGAAGGTGTTTTTTTAATATCTTTTTGCAACGTCATAATCCAAATTTTCACTGATATTTTTAGGTAGTTTCCATTTGCCTTAAATTACTGAGAAATTTCATGTTATTRAGGAATGTTTTTAGGGAGAAGGTGTACATAGCTGGTAACTGTTTAAAACTTAGCTGTGGAAAGTGTATATCAAAGATTTTTATTGGAGCCATTTATGCATGCATAGTGATGTCATCACTACCTGAGTGTATAGAACTCTTACATTTAGTTATCTTTTGGCATAATTTGTTTATAATATTTTCTGAATATCTTTACAGGATGTTTGCCTTATGATTAACTTGCAAACATGTTCTAGATAGAAAAATGTATGGGATTAAGCCATGTACAGACCAATTTGATTTAAACATTCCCGAATTTTAATACATATTAGAAACACGGGAAAAACAATTATTTTAATACTTGCCTTAAACTAAATGTGTGTGTGTATATATAGTTAGCAATAAAAACTTGTCTCCAACAAGGATTTTTTTAAAGCTTAGATTAATCCTATGTGTTATTCCTGTTTAAAATCACCAGTGCCACAGATATGATGAAATATAAATGTATCTATAATTGGGTTTCTGGATTAAAGGTGTCATGCAGTTTATTTGTACTTGAATAAAAAAAAACCAGGGTGGTTTCTTTCTCATAGAAAGTTTCAAAAGAGAAATGAAGTACAAAAGCTTATACATCTCTCTGGTTATTTTGTCCTCATGTGGTACTCTTGCTCTGTAATATACATGGCTCTGTTAAAGCATGGAGTGTTATCTCTGACATATCACCTGGGCAGGGAGCAGTCATGGTTCCACTTGTTGGCAAAAAGAGTAGAAATGTCCATCATCTTCATGGGTGTTGGAAACAGAGCTGTGCCTTTGTATTCACCAGTGCAGTTGAATATGGATGGAGGAAGGAGGCTCTGAACTTGCTGTTCAGGGCATGTGTGAGCCCCAGTTGTGGTGGCCACTGCCCTGGCAGCAGCCTGAGACAGATAAAGTACCCCTGGGACTCCCACTTCAGCTCAGTCAGCATAGTCCAGGGTTTGTTTTRACAGCCACAGTTCAGTTGTTATAGATGATAATTTAATAAAGGAGTGGACAATCAGCCTGGGGGAGAGGATGCTAGCAGGCACTGTGTTGAATCAAAGGGGATCATTCCATGAAACAACAAAAGTAACACCGGGAGATTTTATACAAGGGTAAATTTGCTGGGGTGTATACCTACCAGTTTCCCTTTGATATGGCAAATGTCTGTGTCAAACTCTTTCCTGCTTTTTTATTTGTTCTTAACAGAAATGAAGCAATTGCCAGGTTGGAGAATGTAGGGTAACAACAGATTTCACTGCAATGTGCCAGTGTGTGATACAGATCCAGCTTGTTCAGATGAGTGASTATTTTGCTATGTATTGGATAACTGTTGAAATGGGGTACTTGAGAGTGTTTGTTGCAGCTGGTAGTCTGCACTTYCAGAAGTGGGAAAAGCCATAAGTGATGGTCACCAAAAGGTCTGAGGAAACAAAAACAGTCTCAGTATCAGACAGTAAGAAAGCATGTTCAAGGTAGAGGGCACACAGCCATGCTTTATTCTTTTTTACCACTGAGGTCTTAAGTGGTATTGTACTGATATAATTAGGAATACTCTTTGGCCTTTTTTGGGTAAAGAGATGAAATGGGGGTGGAATAGTTCAATAGCAACAGAACCCCCCCAAACCATGTGCTATTTATACTGTAGCATGTCATAGGAGTTCTAGTCAAAGACCAGGATACCATGCTGGAAATGCTCAACAAACTGATGAACCACTTTAGTTCAGAGTCAGAATAATATAAGTTTTAGATATTGTAGGACTAGGCAAAGGGTAACGAAAAAGGGCTTTTATTTCTACATTGGTATGATTTTGTTATTTAAGAGAGCCCAGTTCCACAGAAATATCCTCACTGCTAGAGAACAGGTTTCTCGTGTATCAGCAGAAGATTGAGAGCTGTCTGAATGGAGATGCTGTGTCTGTGCTCATGCTGGCTCTTTAATCATTAAAAGATGACAGGGCCAACACCCTCTCGTAACCATTGCCTCCCTCTGTGGCTCCTTGCAGAGCAGACGGTGTCAGGAAGACAGAAGCCTTTTGGCAACATTGCCTTTTTGCTCCAAGTTCCAGTTCATACAAACTCTTCAAGAACRGTAATGGTCTTTATGCACCCAACATGTTAGATGAATTGCAAATCACCTCAGAGGAACTGGGGTTTCATAGAGTTACTTAGTTTTGATTTGGCTTGAACTGTAAGGTAGGTAGATATATTTTGGGGGATAATATGATCTACGGGAGAAAACCCAARTTAGGAAAATTAGCAGAAACTTTTTAAGATACTCTGTCTCATGTTTCTTTTCTGGCCCTGTTCCTTCCAGTGTTTCCTTTGAAATGACCTCACCATATCAATGGCAATAAATTATAAACTTTTTTTAATATATTATATTCATATGTTTTAATGATACCTTTTAGTTTTGAGTTGCTGGGAGGTTTATTCCTCACAGGTGTAAGCCTAAGCCAACACTTTTTCCTACTTGGGCAACTATGGTAGGCCTCCTGCTTCTTGACACCCAGCTATTACCTGATAGAGAGTTTCCTTAGCTTGGGCTGCAATCTGTTCTGTGCATGAAATCTGATTTCTATGTATCTTGCTAGTTGCCACAGGAAAGAATATTGCTTTGGCCAGGAACTGTACAAAATGATCTTGTTGTAATGGGTCAAGAGCCAAAAAAGAAATARGTATACTGAAATAGGACTTTTGTGTGGCTTAAAGCTTTGAATCATTTGTTTAAAAACAAAACAAAACCAATATGATATAATTTCACACGGAAATTCTAGGCATGTATTTTGTGAGAATGATGTGTTAAACAACCAGCTTTTTCACAACCTGGCATTATACTCAGGTCAGCTGAGTTGTATTAAGAATTAGCACAGATTTATTCCAGTGAATTGTTTGGCAGATAGAATAACAAGTGCTTCATATGCATTTCATACAGTCTTCCTTAAAAAGAAAATACACGTCAGTGGAATTTGGACCATACAGCACAAAGTCTCCTTTCACACTGCAATGCTTCAGACTTATTTAATACTCAAGAGTTAGAAAACATAGAATGATCTGGGGCATAAACTTGATAACCACAAGTTTTCTTTCAATAAAGTAACTAAAAAATACATGAAGGGCTAAAGTGTTTACCTKATTTAGTGTACATTTAATTTATTCCAAAACTCAAATACGTATTTTAAAACTTGTAATCTGAGTTCTTTTGAACTGGGTATCATGSTGGAATTTTTTGCCGCCAAGTTACAGATCCCGGAAAAATAAGGTTTGCATGAAAAGTTCTTGGCAGATCTCTCTTGGAACAGCACAAACAACACTGCTTAACAAGGAGGCATTCATTATTTCTGTCTTGTTACGCTTTGCTACTACAGTCACCAGCTGTAAGGTTATTGGCATCTTTGAATCTTCCTAATAAAAAGCATAGGGAACAGCCATTCAAGGATGATAGTGAGAAAGATGTTGCATTTTTCAGGCTTGCTTTTGTTTTTTAATTGTCATTGTGCTTTATCAAGCTGAACTAATGCATTATCTGCATGTTCTCTCAACAAAGAAAGTTTAGGAAAGTAACAGTTTCAGAAGGACAAATCTGTTGGTCTGAGTTTAGTGGTCTGTGATCCTTGAGTGTGCAATTAAAAAATGTGTTTTGCTTTTTGAAACTAAAGACATCTGGTATTTAACCTTTCTATTAAAAAAGTGATGGATAAATGGCCTACTTGGTGCCCATGTGCTTCTATTGCATTACAGTCCTTTTGGAAAAACTTTATTCACAGTTGTAACTTTTTTTAGTAACCTAAGCCACAGCTCTTGTATCCTATATTTTGCTAAGCAGTCATGTACAATGCCTTTTTTAGCACCTGACAAAGTCCTGTGCTAGTGAAATCAGTGCCAAGTGCCACAGGTCTGTAAAATTAATATCTGAGACCTGCAGTATGAGTTGTTATTTTTTAAAAAAAGTGTATTTTTAAAATACACTATTAAGACTGCATTTAATACTCTATACACAGAGAATGAGGTTTGAGAGCTTAAAAAATCTGGAGGCTAAAGCWCAACAGACACAGTTGGAGCAGACTGACATCAAGGAAGCTTTTGAGACCTGGATTCTGGAGCTATGTGGCCACCAAGCCACYGTGGGTGGAAAGCACAGGAGCTGGAGGGATCCTCTGCTGGGGAAGGGCTGCCAATGGCTCCCAAAGGCAMTGGTCACAGCTGGCAGTCACTCTGTAACAGGGACACCCTGAATCTGCCTTCTACTCCTGCAGCAGTGAGTTGAAAGTTTGAAAGTCTAGTTATAGCCTTTSCATGCCCTTTGGTCAGGGATTCRCCTAGGACAATTTAAGACTTYATGCAGAGACAGAAAGAGGACCAAATGTAAYGTAGAGAAGGATGAAGGCTAAACCMAATGGTTAAKCMTGACATAGATTTTAACAAGACAACTGATAAAAAGTCTGATTTGTAGCAGCTCTCTTGCACAYTTTCTGGGCCTTGTGGTTTCTGCTATCAAAACTAGGTGGAAATGAAAATTTTATTAGCCATTTGCTCGAAAGGCTTATGACATAAATTTTTTCTTCATTTTGTCACACTACTGGATTCTTACTCCTTCCCTCCTATGAATGTAAAATACCTGTTATGTTTGTCATACTTGCTGATAAATTAGAAAGGTCTTCATCTCTTAMTTTATGTGATTGAAAGAGAATTTATTGATGGGCAGCTGGCAATACACATTGGGCATAGGTCATCTGGCAAGCTGGAACTTAGTGATTCCTGTGGTCTCTTGTGGAATTTTTTTCTCTCCCATCCTTTTGTCTGAGACCCTAAAGGATGGGGATAAAAAGGGTTTACTTTCAGTAAGTGCAYGTTGTGTGAATGTTATCTTGCTGATAGAATAGATGCCAATCTCTTTTGCCTCCAAACAGACTTATTATTGGAACACAAATATATCCTCTCAAAAAAAAAAGAGATAAACATGAAAGAATTTTTTAATTCTTAATTCTAACTACATTATATTTCATGATTTATTTAATCCTGTTAATTTCCACCTGAATTCTCTAACGATCTGGTTATAGTTTGCTGCCTACTGAAGTCCCTGGAATTTGGAAATTGTCTGCAATCTTTTGATCGAATCCTTGTTCTCTAAATCTCAGAAACCCAACAGAGGTTTAAATTGGTTGAAATTATTCTCATATTATAAAATCATTCCTTTTAATTGCAAAAAGCTAGTCTGTATCTTATACACAAATGTTGGTAATTGTATTCATTGTATATTTTATAGCTGCGCTAACAGTATGGTGATACTGAATTAGGGAGTCCATCAGTTTTCAAAGTAAACACTATATGCAGTATTTGAGCATATGATCACATACATTAATTATGTTCATAATTTTTTCATGAATTGCCCTATAGAGTTATTTCCCTATGGACTAGTGGCATTTAATGCTGGAGCTTTAGGGCAGGATTGCTGTTGTTTGTGGGTTTTTTAATTTTTCTTTTTTACATTTTTTAATACCTCCTYAGTAATGCGCTTTAAGAATTCAGATTTAATTAGATTATTTTTTAAATTCCAATTTTACCTCAGATTTCTACAGAGACTTAATATTGGCCAATGTTTCCTTAGGACGTGGCTCTTCAAACAAAGAGAGTGCTCARGAAGCCTGAAAATATTAGCAAGTCTTTTTTTTACTTATTTACTTTCAAAAACCTTAGGATTCACCTGTTTAAACAAAATTAGAAAAACTAGGCCTCAGAATAAATATGCTATATGCAATATCTGTACAAAACCAGGACATTTTGTATGAATATTAGCAGAATTGTATAGTCAATGGTTAACCACATTACCTAGGTTTAGATTATCTGGATTTTTCCTGTGTGGTTCCTTTAAAGCTGTAATTCAGAAACCAGTGGAGTAATTGACTCACTGTTTCCTTCAATCAAAGAACTATTCATTAGATACACTTTAGCTTAGAGCTGCAGTTGAGTACCCACCTAAAAGTCTGCTGAGCAGCTTCAAAATCCCCAAAYATTAAAAAAACCAGAAAAATATTTAGTTTTATGGCATCAGGTGGAGCAGACAGGCACCAATCCCCAAGTAAACATTCTTCAGCTTCCATGCCTCCTGAATGGAAAGATGTTCTCCCTTCTTTTCACCCAAGCAGTGGATGTTTTGTTAACTCAAATTATATGTATTCAAGTGTGGTACACTTGGAATCAAACAAACCCAGAGAATATTTTTTTATTCTTTAACTGACATCTTCGTAAACTGAATATCCTTCATCCATTATAAWGTTACAGAACAACAACATCAAGGCTTATAGAAAAATGTAACAGAATACACATTGAGCTATTTAAAATAATTGATAACTTAAAGAAAACCCAAAGCTATCTCTCTTGCTATGATTTAGGCACATTTTAATTGTCAAATCTGTCGGTCCTGGCACTTGCTTCTTGAGGGAGTGATGCACAAGGTGCTGGTTGGACTCCAATTGGAATCTATTCTCAGCAGATTTGCATACATAGGGAGCTCACTCAAAGTGGAAAATTCAGACATTGTGTGAAGATACTTTGGCTGCAAAGGAAACTTAAAATGCTCTGTATTAAAATGGTTTGGACAGTTACCCTTTGGGGTGGTTTTATCTGTCACTCAAATCCCTGTGTGGAATTTGAGAAGACCTTGACTGCCAAAGGTGTGGAGAGGTRTCCAGAGGTTTGGTTCTGGGACAGTTTGGTTCTGGTCTGAATTAATGGGGTCACTCTGGGTGGTATTGCTGTGGAGAGCCAAGGTGGATGGTACAGTCAGCAGCACTTCAAAATGCTTGTGATGCTGTCTGTAAATTAATATGTGGAATGCCTGTTTCTTATGGATTTACTGTGCCTGGGAGTAGGAGGATTTCAGTCTCCTGCTTTAATCCAGTCTTGTTTTACTGAATTATTTATTATTTGCAAGTGATGGGAAAGGTTGATTCATGCTTCAAAAGAAAGGCTGTGAGTTGTTATAGGACAAAGTGGCTGTTTTTAAACTGAGGGCAGCAATCCTTTCTGTATATTTGATATATGTGAATATGAAAAAACCTTCTTGATACAATTTAAAATMGATCAAAAAATGTGATACTTACTAGTGATAATTTGTGCTTGAGTTATTGTTTTCATTACTCGTTTTGACTTTTAATCAATAGTCACTATCTTTGTCATTCTAACAGATTTGCATAGTTGATAAAATCWGTTGCTGTATATTCATGGAGTAAATCTGTCAGTTTGTCCTTCTGTACATGTGAGGTTGTGTGTACATTGTTACATTTCTAGCTCCTAATATTTACTTTAGAAGTTACTCTAAAGAGATATTTTAATAATACGAGGACTATATTTGTGCAGAGGTTTCTAATAACAATACGTGATACCTTCCTGAGCAGCTATTGTACACATGCAGCATAGGCAAGAAGAGAATATTGTAACGTTTTGGTGTTTTACCAAATCAATTAAATAACAATGTGATCATACAAAATAAAAACGCTACCTTGCTGCCCAGGAAACCTTAACCCTTATGACATCCCCAGGTAAATTGTCCAGAATGAGCAAAAATTATGGTCCATAATTACTCATGGTTTTCTAATAGGACTTTATTCATCCAGTGCCTGAACTATCTAGTTTCTAGAAGGAAAAATACCAAGACAAAACCCTTGTAGCATATCTGAGACCATCTTGTCTGGGACATTCTGTGTACTCTGAAAGTACAAAAATTGGACTTCAAAAATCTTATTAAAATGCCATTCACCTCAGATCTGATTAGCAGCATCAAGAGCTGAGAGGATGGGAATTAAATTCACCAAGGTACCTCTTACTCTTACATATTTTATCTTTCTGAAAGAAAACTTAGGCCAGTGGGTGACCTAGAATATTTATGCTTCATTCCAGGAAAAAAAAAAAATTACTCAGTGAGCTCACAAAGTGCAAACCTTTCAGAAGAGGTTTTTTTTCCATCTATACTGATTAAATTCTCCATGTAAATAAAGAATAACCTACTACATTCTGTGGAAATTTGCACTCCTTTTCAGTGGTAAGCCCTTTTTATTAAGCATATTATAATTTTTGTTGGAAGAAATAACTGACTAGCAATAGCTGTTCAGCCTTTATGAGCCACTCAAGGTACAGTAGATCTATTGTTACCTGTTCATTAGTCATCTCTTTTTCAGGCTGTTGAGTTTACATGTTTGTTTCTTGCATGGAAGCCCTTTCATACCTCTGAATAGCCATAGAGTCCTTTTCTAAAACTTTGTTCAATCTCTACTGTAGTCTTTCTCACTCAACAGGAGAGAGTATTTCCTACCAAGTAACTTTGTTTTTTTCTGACTGCTGTTACACACTGAAAAAAACGAAAAAGCTGATACATATAGGATGTTTGCATTTTGGTGCATGGACTCTATGAAACATGTCATATCATATTGAATATTGTTGAAATACTGGTCTTTGTTTAGCAAATGATGTTTTGAATTCCAGGAAATGACCTTGCAAAAATAGAAGTAAGAAAAGGAAATTCGCTTCTGTTAGGGAAAGAAAATGAAGGAAAGAAAGTGCAAACAAAGGGGAATGACAGAGGCTGAATCAGAGAAAGGTGGAGATTTTCACAGGAATGTGTGGAGTGTGGGTGGAAGGTGCTTGACAGTTTTTCAGTCTAGTGATGCCCACTTTCCAAAAGTTCAATAATCTCTTCAAATCTACCAGTTAATTAAAAATCTCAGAGGCCAACACCCTCTCTATTTGCTGTGTGTATTGCTACTGTGGTAGCAAACTACTACMGAGAAGCCCATGTTAAGATAACCCATGCTTCACTTGTGATTGGATTTGAACGTAGAGTGCTGTAGACAGCTGCTTGAATGCCCCCAGCTTTGAGTCTCTGCTTTTACCCTCCTCTCACTGGCTCTTCTGAGTGGTTCTCTGGATTGCCATTAAATTGTTCTTCCAAAGGGGCTGTTAGGATCTATGGATTTTCTCTTCATCGGGAAATGGTGATGGTGGTAGTCAGCAACAAAAGTAATGAGGCAGAAATGGAATTCCCTGTCAATGTGGATGCTTTCAGGTTAATGGGCTCAGTGTTGGAGGAGAGGGAGGAGGTAAGGTTTGGGACATCTAGTGTGCCTGGGAGTACATCACCCCAGAGAGCTCCCTGCAATCTCTGTCATGCACCAAATAATTTGTGATCATAGGGTATACTTTTACTTTGGGAATACTCTGGTCTGCATGTACTCAAACGCAAGACCTGTACAGACACAGTGACACCACCTGACAGGTCTTGATGTTGTAAGGAAGTACCTGGGACAGGTTGACTGACCTCCTGGTGACGTGAGTCCTTGGAAGGCAGGGGAGTGGCAGTGACCACCCTGTTCACAACAGCTGAGCAGCTAAAACCATCAGCCTTCTCAATGGACAGACATCCAAACCTAGGACTTTTCTATGAACTTGGGTTTGCYTGGGGCAGCAGTCACACCTGGGTTGTATTGCAAAGCACAGGTTGTCCATAAGTCTGAAAGTGTTTTCTGCCCTCTAGTGAAATGTGATAAATTCTGTGTTCTCATACCTTGTAATGTAGTGTCAATAGGCTTATTAATTATTGAAAGTAATAATTTGAAATATATTAAAAACTGTCTCACTGTGCCCATCATAGCAGGCTGGGGCATGTACTGGACCTTTCTCTTGGGTACCTTTATGTTTTCGCTGCATGCTGCAGGAACATTTTCCTCATGTGCAAATGTGTGTTTGGCATCTGCGTCTCTAGCATCAATTCAGGCTGTAACTGCAGGAGTGCTGGACGTGCCCCTCCRCAGAACCAGTGTTGCAAAATGTGGAACATGTATAATTTTCATAAGAAAGGTTGTTTTATGTTTGATTTTTGTATATATTCAAGCTTAATGAACAAGAACGGAAACTTAACCTGTGAAACCGAGAGCAGCTAACAAGCAAGGTCTAAGTGACGTCCAGGTCCAGACGTCCAGAAAAACAAATTACTTGTTGGTAGAATTGCCTTGTCAAGTTTTAGAGCTTAACCTGCTCCACTAACCTCAGATCAATGGGGAGGTTGGCAAAGCCTGGGAAGAAGGATGTCCACTGATACTGGTCACAAAGAATGCAGGATTAACAGGCCACAAGGACATTTAGCAGAATTCCTAAGATAAGGAAGAAACTAATAAAGACAGCTCAGCAACTCTACTGCAGCTCTGCTGGGTAAAAAGTAATTGTGACACCAACCCAAGAAACCAGACCCAAAAGAGAAACACTGATCAAGCAGGCTAATTAGCATGCTATCATTAACAATTTAGGATAGAGTTCTAATAAGAGAACCATGTAATTTGTAGCCAATTAATACTAGTACTAAAATGTATAAATATAAAAAGTTTTGATAGTTGGCGTGCTTGATTCGTGGAATACCACCGCAAACCCAGGCTTGCGCAACTCTGAGATAAATAATCAATGTCTCTCTCGAGTGTGTAAATACCGGCTTGTTGCACACCGGGCCACGAATGCGATTTTTATGGCGCCGGCAGGCCCCGAAAGCAAGGCAAGCCCGCCGACAGCAGCTC
>NW_026623269.1:1195600-1221281 GCF_030028575.1 Malurus melanocephalus | reverse complement strand
TGGGCGGGAGCGGCCATCGCCATTTTGTGCGGGAGGCGGTGCGCGGCCCGGCGGCAGTGCCTGGTGAGGCGGGGGGGCYGGGGCCGGGCTCCGCCTGCGGCGGCGGTGCAGGCTGGGCGGTGGGCACGGATGTCGGGCGGAAAAGGGTCCGCGGTGCTTTGCGCTCTCGTGGGGTGGGTGGCTGCTGCCGGAGAGCAGGGCTGGGAGAGGCTGCCGTGTGCCCGGGGTTGCCGCGGGTCCCTCCGCAGCAGCCCTTCCGGCAGCTCGGTACTCTGCCTGAGCGCTCCCCTCGCCTGGGAGGCCGCTGAGCTTGCAGAGAGGTTTGCTGTGGGAGATTCTCATTAGGCGCGAAAAATTAAACGGTGAGATTTGGCTTCCCCCGGYAGCGCGGGGGAGCAGCGGCTCTCGGCAGCCGCGGTCTGCCCGCGGAGCTCTGCGGGCCCGCGCTGCTGCCGCGTCCTCGGGATTGCTTCTAGTTACACAAACACGGCTTCTGTACGCGCGGACATGCCTTGGTGTATTAAAAAAAAACTACTGTAAAAAGTTAGAGAGACTGGTAGACACACTGCAGTTTATTCAGAATAAAATTGTCATATTTTGTGTACTTTATTTACGGATTATACCGTAGCAAACGGTTGGTGGGGATATCTGATGCCTTCAGAGACATACAGAAAGTTTTAGAATATAGAAGTTATGGTTATTTTTGARCACTTAATTTGTCTTCCTTATATTACAGTATAGATTTGGCAAATTTTTTTCCTTGTTTTTGGACACCTTGAACAAACAGCTGAGCTCTAAACAGATCTCAAAAGTTTGCAGCCTTGTAAATTTAAGTGGACTTTAAAAAAGAGTGATCTTGGATGGGACTATACTGAATTCACATCCTTTGCAAAACTTAYTTGGTTTGGGTTGGGATTTTTTCCCCCTAGCTTAGAATAATGCTTGCAACTGTGATTTCATCTTAGAAATAGGTAAACTCTCCAAGAATTTAAATATGAATGACTCTCAAAATKGGTAAATTCCCACACAGTGAAAAGCGAGGTTTTTACTCAGCTGCAAAGGCCTAACATTGACAATTAATGGTAGATAGATCTCTATATTGTTCCATGCTTCTACAGTTATTTTAAAATACTTCTTGGCATTGTGTCAACATTGTTAAGATCAAGWTAATTTATAATAGGGCAGTTTCTAGATCTTTTCAGGGATTGAGAGTGGGTTGCCAACATTTGAACATTTGCTAGATTTTTTTTCTTTATGGTAACAGTAAAATGTACCTTTTTCAATAGTAGTAGTTTCTAACAACTGTAACAATTTTCTTTCTAGTATACTGACATGTTTTTACCAAGATCTGTTAAAGTCAAGAGGACTGCTGATGAGGACAAAAGTTGTACAGCTAAGAAAAATAAGCTGTCTTCTGGAGACTCTGTGCTAGAGGAGACCTCTGAGTTCCAGGACTGTAAATCAGTTGGAACAGAAACTTCTGCTTCGACATGCAACTCGAGTGAAATTGTACAAGAACACACAGAACCTGCAGCTGGAGACCTTGGTGTTGCTAATACGCCATTGGGAAAGGMCAGTCAAAATGCTGATGAGGAAGACTCTTTGGAAGAACCCATAAAATCCTTCAGCAAATCCCAGCGCTGGCCAGAGCCTGGAGAACCTGTGTGTGTTGTGTGTGGACGCTATGGGGAGTATATCTGCGATAAAACAGACGAAGATGTTTGTAGTTTGGAATGTAAAGCCAAACACCTTCTGCAGACTCAGGCAAAGGAAGAGCAGCTAACATCTGATCAACCCACATCTTCTCAAGCAGAATCTCACCTGCTTAATGCACCTTATTTCTACAAAGATCATTCTTTTATTTCAGGTTTGCAGGATGAGCAGGTTGAGAACCTTAAACTCCAGCTGGGTATTTCTGTCCAGGGCCAGCAAGTTCCAAGACCTATCGTAGAGTTTGAACACTGTGGTTTTCCTGAAACTTTAAACAATAATTTAAAGAATTCTGGCTATGAAGTCCCAACTCCCATCCAGATGCAAATGATCCCTGTTGGACTATTAGGGAGGGATATTTTGGCTAGTGCTGACACGGGCTCTGGAAAAACKGCAGCCTTCCTACTTCCTATTATTATGAAGGTTTTGAAAGAGGTAATGAAACTTCAGATAGTTAGAGAAAGCAGTTTGCAACTTTGTCTCTTGGTTTCCCAATGTAATAGAGAATGTGATTGTGGTGTTTTTCATTAAYATTCAATGATTTATTTGAATTTTGATTGATAGAGGGTTTGGTTCTTGGTGGGGGAAGGTGCTGATTGTTTTTGGTCAGGAGATGAAGCAACTCTATTAATATTACCTATTACACAGTTTCTCCTTATTAAGAAAGTTAATTAAATTCTGTGGTAAACTTTCTAAATGTCTTAAAATAGACAGCGAAAATAATTCCAGGCCCTCTGTAAGTTCTTCCTATATCTTCATATATCAAATGGCTGAAAGAGATTTGTTGCATTTGCCTAATTTTATGGAGTAATTTCTCTTGGAATGTGTTTGGTTGACTGTCAAATAACTACAGGAATTTGGGATACTAAAATTTCTGAAATTTACTAGTTGTACTGTCTCCCCTTGGGTAATGTGGGAAAAAGAATTAAGAAAACTTCTGTTTTGTAAAGACATGAACCTATAATTAGAAGCTATGGCAAATAGTATTCTGTACCTTGTGTGTGGTTCAGAATTGTTTTTGGCTTTAGTGTTTTTTTTCTTCAAAAAGAGATGCATAAAAATATATTAGAGGATTCTGGACCTGATTCTAGTGATGCTTTGCATTGTTAGGTACTTGTAGAGCTATATGTATATACACACAAATGTGTGTAAATTTTTTTAAATGAATATATGAAAGGTTATTTGAGTAACTCTTATTCTTTAAAGAACTCTAGCATTAAGAACAAAAGCATGAGTTTTAAGAGGCAAAAAAATTATGTAGAAGTGTGTAAGAAAAGGTGTATTACACGCCGGTAGTTCCTCTGTCTGATTATCATTATTAAAGTCTGGGGGACAGATATRTGTTTATAATAACATGCATAGAATTGGAACCTCAATGAAAAATACTTCTATACATGATTTTTCCCATTCTTCGTCTTCAGGGTACCATACAAGTTAATGTRTATATCAAGAAGTAATTTTATTTTGTTTATTTTGTTTAAAATAATTTTCATTTTTAATGTAAAAGGTAACTTTGGGAAATTTGAAAGCTTTTTATCTAAATTATAAAGCAATTCCGTGTTAATCAGCTTTTTTCCCCTCTCCTTTCTAGACAGAAACTCCATCTGCCCTTATTTTGGCACCAACAAGGGAGTTGGCAATTCAGATAGAGAGACAAGCTAAGGAGCTGATGGTTGGGTTACCCAACATGAGGACGGTTCTCCTGGTCGGAGGTTTGCCWCTGCCACCACAGCTGCACCGGCTCAAGCAGAGTGTGAAGGTCAGCACTGAGCGTGGAGTCACGTTGTCATCACATTCACRGGAAAGAAAAATGTTACCAGTGACATGTATGAACACACAAAGATGTGTTTCTCCTAAGTCTAAACTATTGAAATATTTGCTACCTCCTGAAAAATTTACAGTTGCAGAGTTAAAAAAGAAAATTTAACTTCTGGTTAAACATCTAATAGCTTTTCTTTTCTTTTGAAGTTTCATGTGTGGTATTACTGATTTCCAAGACTGAAATATGCCARTATTTTAGACAAGGAGTGGTAATTGACAGCAAAACATAGTTTATTTTTCAGGTGGATTTTATTGCTTGTAATTTAGACACCTCCTTTACAGTTTTAAAAAGTCCATTTTCTTTTAAGGCCTCATAATGTATAAGTTATCTGAAAAAGTTTTGTTACTAACTTGAATGCAAGTAATTTCACTAATTACTACCATTTTTATCTTTATGCTGAAATTTAATAGTTTTTCTAGGATGGTCCTCTGTCCTTCTGTCCTTTTATGGAATTTCTAACTCCTGTGGGTTCTTCTTTTTTTTTTTTCAGCTGATAATAGCAACACCTGGAAGACTTCTTGAGATTTTAAAGCAAAGTTCTGTTCAACTGCACGGCATAAAAGTTGTAGTGGTGGATGAAGTAAGTTTTTATTTATCAGAGGTCTATTACCTATACAGAGGTCCTGGAACACTAGTGTGTGTAGCTTGTCTGGCTGCTTAAACGTACAGAGTGTTTGTTATAAAAATACAATATATTTCTTAAGAGATAATTTTAGTTTTGGCACAATTTGAAATGTGTTTGAACACCACATGTTCTATTGCTATAATGACTTAGATACCTGACAGGATAATACTGTTAGACCAGTGTGAACCAACTGTWTTTAATTTCCTCACTTAGCATTTCTTCTGACTGTAAATACTTCTGCATTTGGATTGTTACATGCCAGTCACGCACATTATGGTTCTTTTGTCAATTCAAGTTCAGGATCCTGCTGTTCATGGAAAAAATGTGGTACAAATCTAATGTTTTTCATTTAGGTGGACACCATGTTAAAAATGGGTTTCCAGCAGCAAGTGTTGGATATTTTGGAAGACATCTCTCATGATCATCAAACCATACTGGTGTCAGCCACRATTCCAGTGGGCATTGAGCACTTGGCAAATCAGCTTCTGCACAATTTTGTAAGGATAGCAATTGGAGAAAAGAATGTTCCRTGTTCCAATGTTCGGCAAATTATCTTGTGGGTAGAAGAACCATCTAAAAAGAAAAARCTGTTTGAAATACTAAATGTAAGTTTAATATTTTTCTCATAAGAGCAATTTATGAAATGAGTCATGCTTTCCACATCTGTCAAGTTCTCATCTCATGATCAGAGAAATTGAATCCATGCTGATGATGAACAGCTAATGGTTGTAATACCTTTTTAAATCAACTATTTCATTTTACAGGATGCAAAGCTCTTCAAGCCTCCAGTTCTGGTGTTTGTGGACTGTAAACTGGGAGCAGATCTGTTGAGTGATGCTGTTCATAAGATTACAGGATTGCAGTGCACAGCTATGCATTCAGAAAAATCTCAGGTGGAAAGAACAGACATATTACAGGTTTGTGCCTCCTAGCCTTAATGGTGTTTTGGTAGATTTCAAATGGCCTTTTTTTAAATGTGGCTTGATTTGAATGAATGAAGTCATAATTGAGTGCTTTTCTGCAGTAATACCTGGGGTATTGCTGGGGGAGATGAGAGACAGATGGGACCAAGCAAAACCATAGATGATAATGGCATTTTCAATGTGGAGAAATACAGAGACAGTTTTCTAGATTATTTGAAATGGGAATTTAAATATGCATTTAATTTTAATGGATGACTTTTAGAATTAAAATTGTGGGTTTGATCTCTCTTTAATTATCTCTGTGAATTATATTCCTGTTTAAATAATGAATACAGAGGAGCCATTCTCTCTTCTACAATGGAATAATCCTACTGGGTGTGTTCTTGCCCCTAATAACTAGCTGTTAGCCTATGCTTGGAGAGGTTCAAAATACAAATAAGGCACAAAGAATTAATTTTTATTTGTTCCTCCCTTGCCAGGGATTACTTCAAGAGAAGTATGAAGTTATAGTAAGTACTGGAGTCCTTGGACGAGGGCTTGACCTTGTCAATGTCAAACTGGTGGTRAATTTTGATATGCCTTCAAGTATGGATGAATATGTACACCAGGTAAATAAATAAATTACTAAAGCTCTTTTTGAAAAATATATTGAAATATGACATCCAYCTTTGGAAATTTAAATGTAAACAGATGATTTTCCTCTTTGGAATCTTGATTTTATAGGAAAGGAAACAAAAAGTGCTGGATATCTCCTCATAAGTTTCTTATATAAATGACTAAAATCTAGAACACATTTCCCCTATATAAGTTATTTAAACCCGTAGCATGTTTTTATATAACTTACTTTTGCAGTAATATTCTTCCTGTTTTGTACTCTTTTGTATCATTTAATCTCTGAAGAAAACAAAGTTTATGTTTTTTTGCTGTCTGTGTGAGGAAAGGCCAAATATCCCTCTTTCAGCTGCAGCTCATCTGCAGTGTGGGATATGCATGCAGTAGTCAGGAAAGCAGTCATGAACTTGATTTCTTCCTGTCGTTCTAGTCAGGTATCTCCTCTTTTGCTTGTATTCTGAGGATTTCCTGCTTTAAAAAAGATGATCTCTGAGTTGCACYTTCGTGTGCATTTATGTGCAAAGTCCCCAGCCCTAGTTTAGCTGGCACATGAAGAGAGCTCCTTGCCCTCCCTCATTGTGGCACTTAGGAAGACACAGCGCTACTGTGTGCAGTTCTGAGAACATCAGCTATGGGAAAAGCCAACGAACTGGAGGGAGTCCAGGTGAAGTCAAGGGGCTGGCACACGTGACACACAAAGGCAGGCTSAGAGAACTGGGCTTGTTTGGGCTGCGTGAGGATTTAATTGCTCTCTTCCATTCGRGTGTTACTGAGGAGACAGAGCCAGACTCTCCTTGAAGATACCCAGGGAAAGGACAAGAGCAAATGGTCATAACTTGCTACAAGGGAAACTGTGGCCTCAGARTAGGGAGAAAGGATTTTCACAGCAAAGGGAGTCCGGCACAAGGGGTGATAGGAGCTTTCTGCTTAGGGACACTTGAAACAAGGCCTCGAGGGAACTGATCTGACTTTGAAGTTAACYRTGTCCAGATAGATGAGGAGGACTTYTGGAAGTTATCCACTGTCATGAACTCGAGTATTCTCGAGTTATATACTAACTGCAGTATTCCCTTCTTGTATTTCGTTTTCTTTCTGCAAAACTTTCAAGCATGTATTAAGTAAGTGAAAAAGGTCTTTCCCATCGTCAAAACTATACCAATATTAGCATATTAGCTGATCCTAAGAATCTCCTAAGAAGTCTTTGGAGATTCTTTTCTAATTTGTTCAAGCATTTTAGATAATATTGGTAAATAATTTAAAGTTAATAGAACATTGAAAGTAAAGGGCATTATTATGGCCATGCTGGTACATATAGTACTTGATATGAAATACAGTAAATTGTATTTATTTTGTCTCTATAATAAAGACTTATAAAAACATTTTGTTAGGATCTACTGTAAATCTTTGCCCATAGGCTGTATCTCATATCTCAGAACCAATATTGGACTTCTGGTATRTCCCATAAACAATTAATAATTTTAGATGCATTCAAACTAGAGCTTCAGATCTACATATCCTGAATTCAGGAAGTTTATTGCAAGTAACTTTGTGCTTAGAGGATGAGATATAAATTTGGCCCTGCTGGGTTTATTTGCTGTTTTGTAAAAAARTAGACTTAATAAGACTGTTTGAAGGACTTCCATTTAATATTGCTAACTTAAAATGAATTTATGCTTTTTCAGGTTGGAAGAGCAGGGAGATTGGGTCACAATGGAACTGCAATTACTTTTATCAATAACAACAGCAAGAAGCTCTTTTGGGATGTTGTGAAGAGAGTAGAACCCACAGGCACCATTCTTCCCCCACAGCTGCTTAATTCCCCATATCTGCATGACCAGAAGAGAAGGGAACAACAGAGACTTAAACAACTACAGAATAGCCTTGTAACAGGAGATAATATTATAGACATTATTAAAAAAAACAACAAAAATAATTCTCGGAGGTAATAAAGGGGTATTTATAATTATGTAATTACAGTGAAAGTATGATTAAAAGTAAACATGAAATGTTGTCTTGTATATTGCTTGTTTGAAAGAAATTTGTACAGTTTTTAAAAAGGTCTCTTTTTATCTCATATTTATTTTGAAATACAGGCTGTTGTGTGCTTGAATTATAGTAGTAGCTAGTAAAAGTACTCTGTGGTCTTTTTTCAAAACCAGCAGTCTTTGGTCTTGCTTGCAAGAAAAAAAAGTGACAGATTAGCCTCTGAAAACCTCTGAAAATCTTCCTGTTAGCTTAAATAAAATCTTCCACTGGCAATATTTCTCAAGTCCTCAGTTTGCTTTCTTGGGGTTTCTTAGGAACACATATGCAAGTTTTGTTTGTAAACAGTACTGTAAATTTAGTTTCTCCTTTAGTGCCTGTGGACCAGTTGGAAGTTCTGCTCAASAACTGTGCAATACCAAAAATCATTTATTAGTGCAACTTCATTGAAGAGAAATAAGATAAAGCCTATAATTTGTATTTTTATGTAATGAAACATAGTTAATGTATAAATGATCATAGTAACTCATTTAAGCATAACTTGCCATGCTCTGAGACTAGATGCGTTTTTTTTTTGGGAAATTAGGTCAAAACTGTATTAAGATAGTGTTGTATGATTTCCCAGCTGAAGTCTGAGATCATAACCAAAAYTTCCTTTTCTTAACTTTTATTTTAACTTTTAGACTGAGGCTTGAAAAATCAAGGTCATCAGAGCTTTCATGCTGCTGTGATGCACCATCCCTTTGTGGCAGACTGAGATGTTGCAGCTAGTTAGAGGTTAGCCCTGTGAACTGTATGTCTGCTGTTTGGCCAAAGGATAGCAATGGGATAAACTGATTTTGGTGACAAAGAAATTGTTAAATGCCTAGTAGCTAATTTTTTTCTCCCTAGTATCAAAAACTTTATTTTTTTCCCTCAACAACATTAAAAAGATAGGTCTTACATAGATGACGTGAGTGTGGCAACTTACTTCAGGGACTAATGTTACAAATGTGAGGAGACAGGTTTGTAGGAGTTGTTGGATMTGGCTGTTTGATATCAATCTTACRCTGGAGACCCAAGCTCAAACAAGARTTAGGGTCTGTCCAAAGACACGTTAGGGATGCTTTACTCCTTTGACATAGTTTACAACAGTTTTTCCCCCAGCATAATTCACAACCATGTGTGAAACTTGTCATGTTTTTAGTGCTATTTTCAATTTGGCATCGTATSAAAATGATGTCTCCTTTACAAATGGAATTTGATTTTTCTCTCTCCTTTGAAATAATCAACTTCTGCGTATAAAATGTTTTTGTGTAGTGCTRCTGCAGACAAATTTGGATCAGGCATAGGTGCATTTGGAAGTAGAGACACCTCCATCCTTGGCCCCCRTGCTGTACAAAAATTCCACAGATTGTGTTCGACAATCACAAAATCAAGCAACAGTTCTACACCACCTTTGCCCCAGGGAACTAAATGTGAATAATGGTTGTGTAATGATAAAGTTGTATCAACTACGTGGCTCTGTTATCTTGTAGCAAGATTTCTCATTGTAACGTGGTTCAGTTAGTTTTTTCTATTTTAATTTCAGTCGGTCTTTCATAGGCATGTCAATTGACTGTCCAGCATCCTGGTTTTATTTCTTCCCCTGGTGTTGCCTGGAGTGCCAACGTTGCCTTAAGTGTCAGAGCCATCCTGCGTTCCTTTAATTGCTGTCGCAGCGCATTTTCCCCTTTTCGCTCGGGCTTTGGCAGTGAGGTGAAGCTCGGTCTGAGGCTGGGGCGGMGCGGAGCGGGCGGCGCTGGGTGTGACCGCTCCGAGCCTCAGCCCTCACAGCCGAGCAGGGCAGGGCAGGGCAGGGCGCCCCCTGCCGGCGCGGGGCGCTCCGCGGGGCCGGGCCTGGGCGGAGCCTCGCGGGGCCGGGCCTGGGCGGAGCCTGGCGGGGCCAATCGGGCGCGCCCGGCGCGTTCAAATGGGGCGGGGGCGGTGCCGGGCCCGAGCGCAGCGCCGCGGGCGGGCGGCGGTTGAGGAGTGGCGCGCTCAGGTGAGGGGCGGCCCGGACCGGACGGACCCTTCCGCAGCTCGGCGGGGGTTTTCCCTCCGGGCCGGGGGGTGGGGAGCGGAGGGGCTCTGGGATGGGGTGGGATGGCTCCGGAGCTGCTGCTGCTGCTGCTTCCTCGCTCTCTCCCCGAGGGCGGGCCGCGACACAACCCCGCGGCCGTGCGGAGTCTGCCGGGGCTCGGCCGAGGAGGGAGGGGAGCTTTGCTGAGGGATGACAGTGCTGCCTGTTGCTCCTGCGCTTTCGCACAGCTTTGAGCCCTTGCGTTTTGTCTGTAGTTAGTGACTGCAATTGTTTAAAAATGAGGAATGAGCGTATTTCTCGTTCTGAGTTCAGTTCTTTCGAACTGAACCTAATTCCTTATTTTAGAACGAAGGAGCTTTTAATAGGGAGTTTCATTTTTCTCAAGAAAAACTTAGTGAATATTCTCAAGGCACAGCTGTGGCAAAAGAAGGGGAGAACTTTCTTACGGGAGTTATGTAAAAGCTGCATGGAACGGATGGACTTTTCTGAAAACACTAAGACCATTCATAGCTCACATCCGTGCTTCTCTATTTGATGACTGCTAGAGGGAACCACAAAGTTTGTATTTTACTGCTCATGTAACAGTTTCCTGTCTCAAACTGGACTGACCAATAAATACACCGTTCTGAAATTCTGACATTCTTGTGAGCTGTGAAAACTCAGTCATGATCTGTGTAAGTGGATGCAATTGCATGAAGTCTGAGAGTACTTTGAAAGCTATAATTTAAAAATGTAGTATTCAAGGAAACTTCTGTTGGAGCAGTGGCTAAATAGTTTCTTCTACATCACTTGCTCTCATCTTGCTTTCCTTCGTTGCCCTGACCAGGAAACCAGGTTAATGATAYTGCAGCTTTTGAAGGATTAAAGGCAGGTAACTTCTTGTTGACTCGTAACACTGAATTAATTGCAGCTGGCAAGTCTATAGTGGGTACTGATATCAAACCGGTTGCAAGCCAATAACTATTATGCAGATGCAACAGGGAAAACAGGGACATCCAAAGGTAATATTGATAGTCATTTTATTAACTGTCTTGTTCTGATACTGAGTTATGTATTGTGCATCAAAATCCTGAAAAAAAGATGCTTTCCATAGATACGTCCTATTTAAGGTTAACTTTGTTCCATTGGAGTATGTTAACTGTGAAACACTGAAGGTGTAAAACAGCTGTGAGGGAATGAAAACACAGCCTGGAATTTCCTTATTTTGGAAATCATAGTAGATAATTTGGAAGAAATATCCACGATAATCTTTGTTGCCTACTAGTTTGACTGTTCTTTTTACCAGCTGGTGCTTCTTTGTGATGCTTGGATTAAACAAATCATAGAACTCAATGAGTAAAGTCAAATAGCCTGTTGTTGTAAGCAGTCATTCAAATAGAAAATAATTACTTTTTTTGTTAAAAAGTAACAAAAGAGGTGAGACAGGATCCTAATTGTTCTTTATGTTTGGAAACATGTACTGCAGTATATGTAAGGAGCATCCCATGCAGCAAAACATAATTTACATTTCACATGAGCATCATAAAAAAATTTTTGCTTTGTCTCTCCAGATTCCTTACAAAGCAGCAACTAGAAATAATCCTTTAGGAAAGGTTCCGTGCTTGTTAACATTTGGGTTTTAATTTCCTGGAAGCAAGATGCCTATTTACACAGTTCCTGCCAGAAGTCCTGCTGGGACACGATGCACAGCCACTTTGCAGAAGGCTTGTCACAATACCCTGGCCAGCAGCAAAGCATCTGGGACACAGCTGAAGTCACAGGTGTTGGGAGAAAAGGATACTCTGCCTTCATGTTCTCAGAATAAGAGTCGGGAAGTAAATAGGACATATGTGATTTCAGCTTGTGAAAAAGTGAGTGACATGTCAACTACTTTTAAATTTGAAGGCAAATTAACACTCCAGAGGAGAACTGGGGCAAGCAAAAAATCAGTGTCCAGTAATGACACAACACAGGGCACAGAAGAGCCAGAAACAGACAAGAGACTTACTCTGCGGAGGCGTGCGAGGACTGGCTCCACAGAGAGGAGTAAAATTAACCAGAATATTGTGCCTAGAAAAGAAAATAATGACTTTGATGCACAAAGAAATGACAAGATTACACTTCCACAGACTGTTAAGGATACCGATGATGTTAAACCAAACTTAAAGTTAACTGAGAGTCAGTCAAATACCAAGTTGCAGGATAATCTGAACGGCAAGGATTCCTTTGGTTTRATTGGTGGTGACAGAAAATATCAARATGAAGTTCCTAAAGCAGAACGGTTAGTTACCTTGAAATGTACTAATAGGCTATCAGGAGAACAACTGAATGAAAAAGGGAATGTGAGTAAGCTAGCTGGAAAGCAAAGAGTACAGCACTTGATGATAAAACATAGCAGCTTGGAARGGCCAAGGACACCAGCAAAAGTTTYAACAGAAAGAWTTCTGCTTACCCCAAAGAACAGCACTTCTCATGATCAACCATCTCTCAAGTCAACCTCAAATGAACGAACACCTCATCTGCAAATTTTTGCCAAAAAACTCCCAAGTGTCTCCAGCTCTCTTCCTTTGAGTACAGATTCAGGAACAAAAGTGAACACAGAAACTTTAGCTGAGAGCAGCAGTACTGGGGAAGATGTTTTCAAAATGAAAAACAGCAAAGTGATTGTAGCTGTGCGGGTGCGGCCCTTCAATAACAGGTTTGTATCCTGGGCTTATTTCTGTTGCTAACAGTGTATCTTGATTTCTGTTTTGTACTTTTTGAGTTATTTAATTATTGACCCAATAAGGATGTAATACATGCTTAGAAATTAGCTGATACTTCATGTAACACCAAGGTAAAGATTTTATTATGAAGCTTAATTGACTTTATGGGTGTTTGGGTCTATTTTTTACATATTTATTAACAGAAGTGTTTTGAGCCTTAATACTTTGCATGTTCATCAAACAAGTATTTTTAGCAATGATCACTCATTTTTTTTTATTTTGCGTTAGGCAGTAGATTGAAATCACTAACTTGTGTAAGTATCTTATATTTTTTTTATTTTCTCACCCTTTCCATTCAGAGAGAAAACTGAAGACTTGTTCCCTGTAGTCTCCATGAGTGGTTCAGAGACAGTTGTACGAAACCNGGGGGGAGCCGAGGGGCTCTGGGCCGTGTGTGATGGCTCCGCAGCTGCTGCTGCTGCTGCTTCCTCGCTCTCTCCCCGAGGGCGGGCCGCGACACAACCCCGCGGCCGTGCGGAGTCTGCCGGGGCTCGGCCGAGGAGGGAGGGGAGCTTTGCTGAGGGATGACAGTGCTGCCTGTTGCTCCTGCGCTTTCGCACAGCTTTGAGCCCTTGCGTTTTGTCTGTAGTTAGTGACTGCAATTGTTTAAAAATGAGGAATGAGCGTATTTCTCGTTCTGAGTTCAGTTCTTTCGAACTGAACCTAATTCCTTATTTTAGAACGAAGGAGCTTTTAATAGGGAGTTTCATTTTTCTCAAGAAAAACTTAGTGAATATTCTCAAGGCACAGCTGTGGCAARAGAAGGGGAGAACTTTCTTACGGGAGTTATGTAAAAGCTGCATGGAACGGATGGACTTTTCTGAAAACACTAAGACCATTCATAGCTCACATCCGTGCTTCTCTATTTGATGACTGCTAGAGGGAACCACAAAGTTTGTATTTTACTGCTCATGTAACAGTTTCCTGTCTCAAACTGGACTGACCAATAAATACACCGTTCTGAAATTCTGACATTCTTGTGAGCTGTGAAAACTCAGTCATGATCTGTGTAAGTGGATGCAATTGCATGAAGTCTGAGAGTACTTTGAAAGCTATAATTTAAAAATGTAGTATTCAAGGAAACTTCTGTTGGAGCAGTGGCTAAATAGTTTCTTCTACATCACTTGCTCTCATCTTGCTTTCCTTCGTTGCCCTGACCAGGAAACCAGGTTAATGATACTGCAGCTTTTGAAGGATTAAAGGCAGGTAACTTCTTGTTGACTCGTAACACTGAATTAATTGCAGCTGGCAAGTCTATAGTGGGTACTGATATCAAACCGGTTGCAACCCAATAACTATTATGCAGATGCAACAGGGAAAACAGGGACATCCAAAGGTAATATTGATAGTCATTTTATTAACTGTCTTGTTCTGATACTGAGTTATGTATTGTGCATCAAAATCCTGAAAAAAAGATGCTTTCCATAGATACGTCCTATTTAAGGTTAACTTTGTTCCATTGGAGTATGTTAACTGTGAAACACTGAAGGTGTAAAACAGCTGTGAGGGAATGAAAACACAGCCTGGAATTTCCTTATTTTGGAAATCATAGTAGATAATTTGGAAGAAATATCCACGATAATCTTTGTTGCCTACTAGTTTGACTGTTCTTTTTACCAGCTGGTGCTTCTTTGTGATGCTTGGATTAAACAAATCATAGAACTCAATGAGTAAAGTCAAATAGCCTGTTGTTGTAAGCAGTCATTCAAATAGAAAATAATTACTTTTTTTGTTAAAAAGTAACAAAAGAGGTGAGACAGGATCCTAATTGTTCTTTATGTTTGGAAACATGTACTGCAGTATATGTAAGGAGCATCCCATGCAGCAAAACATAATTTACATTTCACATGAGCATCATAAAAAAATTTTTGCTTTGTCTCTCCAGATTCCTTACAAAGCAGCAACTAGAAATAATCCTTTAGGAAAGGTTCCGTGCTTGTTAACATTTGGGTTTTAATTTCCTGGAAGCAAGATGCCTATTTACACAGTTCCTGCCAGAAGTCCTGCTGGGACACGATGCACAGCCACTTTGCAGAAGGCTTGTCACAATACCCTGGCCAGCAGCAAAGCATCTGGGACACAGCTGAAGTCACAGGTGTTGGGAGAAAAGGATACTCTGCCTTCATGTTCTCAGAATAAGAGTCGGGAAGTAAATAGGACCTATGTGATTTCAGCTTGTGAAAAAGTGAGTGACATGTCAACTACTTTTAAATTTGAAGGCAAATTAACACTCCAGAGGAGAACTGGGGCAAGCAAAAAATCAGTGTCCAGTAATGACACAACACAGGGCACAGAAGAGCCAGAAACAGACAAGAGACTTACTCTGCGGAGGCGTGCGAGGACTGGCTCCACAGAGAGGAGTAAAATTAACCAGAATATTRTGCCTAGAAAAGAAAATAATGACTTTGATGCACAAAGAAATGACAAGATTACACTTCCACAGACTGTTAAGGATACCGATGATGTTAAACCAAACTTAAAGTTAACTGAGAGTCAGTCAAATACCAAGTTGCAGGATAATCTGAACGGCAAGGATTCCTTTGGTTTRATTGGTGGTGACAGAAAATATCAARATGAAGTTCCTAAAGCAGAACGGTTAGTTACCTTGAAATGTACTAATAGGCTATCAGGAGAACAACTGAATGAAAAAGGGAATGTGAGTAAGCTAGCTGGAAAGCAAAGAGTACAGCACTTGATGATAAAACATAGCAGCTTGGAARGGCCAAGGACACCAGCAAAAGTTTYAACAGAAAGAWTTCTGCTTACCCCAAAGAACAGCACTTCTCATGATCAACCATCTCTCAAGTCAACCTCAAATGAACGAACACCTCATCTGCAAATTTTTGCCAAAAAACTCCCAAGTGTCTCCAGCTCTCTTCCTTTGAGTACAGATTCAGGAACAAAAGTGAACACAGAAACTTTAGCTGAGAGCAGCAGTACTGGGGAAGATGTTTTCAAAATGAAAAACAGCAAAGTGATTGTAGCTGTGCGGGTGCGGCCCTTCAATAACAGGTTTGTATCCTGGCCTTATTTCTGTTGCTAACAGTGTATCTTGATTTCTGTTTTGTACTTTTTGAGTTATTTAATTATTGACCCAATAAGGATGTAATACATGCTTAGAAATTAGCTGATACTTCATGTAACACCAAGGTAAAGATTTTATTATGAAGCTTAATTGACTTTATGGGTGTTTGGGTCTATTTTTTACATATTTATTAACAGAAGTGTTTTGAGCCTTAATACTTTGCATGTTCATCAAACAAGTATTTTTAGCAATGATCACTCATTTTTTTTTATTTTGCGTTAGGCAGTAGATTGAAATCACTAACTTGTGTAAGTATCTTATATTTTTTTTATTTTCTCACCCTTTCCATTCAGAGAGAAAACTGAAGACTTRTTCCCTGTAGTCTCCATGAGTGGTTCAGAGACAGTTGTACGAAAYCCATCCACCAACCAAATTTACAGCTTCAGTTATGACTTTTCCTTTTGGTCTTTTGACAAGGGTCATCCTAATTTTGCRAGCCAAGCAATGATTTATAAAACTTTGGCAGTGCCACTCCTTGAAAGAGCTTTTGAGGGATACAACGCTTGTCTTTTTGCTTATGGGCAGACTGGCTCTGGAAAATCATACACGTAAGTTGCTAATAATAATTGTTAAAATTCTGTAGGTGTCAATTGTTATGCAATATTAAGTCATGAAAGAGATTGTATTGAATTTCRGAGTGATTGAATTGTGTCAAAATGCTATTGTGTATTTAAGAAATAATTAAACCTATATATATAGCAATTAAGCAAAAGTTAACATTGTAATATTTTTATGTGTCWGACTCTTACTTCTTTCTACTTTTAATGGAGAAAATAGACACTCTTCAGAGATTTGGGTGAAGGAAAACCTTCATTATTACTGAAAGCTTCTCAGACTCTCCCAGTGCTGTTTTTCACCATGTTTGTTATTTTGTGCATGAAGTGACATAGTAAAGTATAGCATCTCTTTTGGAGAAGACATTAAGGAGATCATTCTAATTATGGTTGAGATGCTTCAGAACTTTAAGTAAATCYAGATGTTTGTGGCACTGCATATTTAAAATCAAATCTTTGCACAAAATAATCCCAAACAGGTAACATTTTTAGGGTCTATAGCCAATTGTATATACCTTATTTATATTTTGAAATAGAATGCTTAGTGATTTGTTTAGTTTTCAAGCATGCACCTATTAAAATTAGTTCTATGAGTTTTATAACTGTTGCTTATTATTGTATAACTTGGAAGCACATGGCATGTCAACTTTAGAGCTGTACAGTAAACATTAAAACTACCTCTAGAGAGTAACAACACTGAACGAGCAGGTTTTTGTAACCACAGGATGATGGGATTTGATGAAGACCGAGGAATAATTCCAAGACTTTGTGAAGACCTTTTCAATCAAATAGCACAAATGGACAAGGAACAGGTGAAATGCTTATGTCGCTGACCTTATATTGGAATATGAAGAAGCTGATACCTTAGTGCTGATCCATTTATTAGTGTTSTATTCTTTTGCAGATTCAAATTTTATTTCTATTAATAGCTCTGATCATGGGGTTCCCTAAACARTCAAAATCAACACTGATTTGCTTCTTTAATGGCAGTAATATGAAAAACMAAAAGAAATATGGGCATAATATTTTTGTTGCATCACTAGACTAGGATTCTTTCCTCTGTATTGTGTGTCTTACAATATAAGGTTTACGTAAGGAAAGGTAAAAATTCCAGTGGGTTCCATACTTTCAGTTGACACAGTAAAATAGAGCTCAAAAATATGAATTTATTGTTGAGCATCATGTATCAAAGCAAAATACACTGTCATAATATTCCAATTCTAGCTTTCTAGCTCAGTAGTCTAGCTGAAACAAAAAATAACTATCCCTRCTTTCTTTGTATTTTTTTTGCTGTGTCAGTCTGTATTTTTGAAACAAAGGATGATTAATATGTTTTGTGGACTATGTTAATAACTATTATTAATTTTATTAGGTTTTGTATCATCTTGAAATGAGCTTCTTTGAAGTATACAATGAGAAAATTCATGATCTGCTTGTCTTTAAAGCTGAAAATGGACAGAAGAAACAAGTAAGTTGCTCACATAATCAAGTATGTGCATAATCTCTTAAGTATTGGCATTTTTTTCTGAAAAAATGCACAAATGACAAGTGATCATTGTTTTTTATCTAAGTACCTTAGTTGTGAAAAATGGGATTTAAGTAAAAAAACAAAATATCACCACATGACTTAAAGCAAAATGCTTACCACTGGAGAATTKTTAAGCAATGCTGAAACAGAAGCAAAATGATTCAGTAGAATCTCTCAAAATGGTTAAAATCTCCTCTTATCTGCAAAATGAAGATGATCTTATTAGCCTTTATACAAAGTCCCCTAGGATATTATATATCTAAATCTTCAGATTATAATAAGAATCTTCTGTACAATATAATTTGAGTTATAGCTTGTTATTTAGATGGAGGTGTCTTTTTTTTGTTGCCTGGTTGTCTCTCAAGGAGCTGGAGGAGGGGRAAAAGGAACAAGATTGGCCTGAATAACTAGTTAAGGATCCCTAGTTAAACTAGTTTATCTAGTTTTTAGTGTTTGTATATTAGAATATGTAAAACYATAAATTAAAGAAATTTGTCTGAAGTAGTGTATGTGGAGAAGGAATGTATTATGTCTGATTTATCAAAAAAAAGTACTTCCCATGATTTTACACTGAACACTATCTTGGCCACTTGTRTGTAAAGTGACAGTTAGGTTATGATAAAGATTTTATGAAATATTCAACWTGCTGTTGAAATAAATCCTTTAACCTAAGCTTGGGGCTTAGGTGGCCTTGTTATAAAGAAGTTAAAACAACATGGTCTTGTCTAAAGCAGGAGTGTTTTCACTCTGAGTTTTGCCAATGATTTTGGGGTAAGCTACTTAATTTGCAAATGTAATAGTTTTATGTTGCAGAATCTTTTTTTAAGGTATTTCTGAGTGCTAGATCTAACTAATGCACGCCTAATAATTTTTATTTTGAAAATATTCCCAACCAGCTTCGTGTAAGAGAACATCCTGTGTTAGGACCATATGTGGAAGGCCTGACAGTGTAAGTCTTAACTGTACTTATGTTAATAGAAGCATGGTGTGATCCTGACATAGTGTGAATGTGGAAGTCTCAAGAGGACTGAAGCTTTCATTGTGTCTTGTTTGTAACTGGGAAAATGTTTCAGAACTCAGGCARCAGGGAAATCTATAGAAAGAAAACTGCCTGAACCCAAACTTTTCTTTTTACCCCCCAATTTAGGAATGTTGTCCGTTCTTATGCTGATATTCAGGTAAGAATTATTTGATTACTAGAAGGGAATACAAATATTTCTGCTTGCTCCTTTTCCGCTTACTGCTGAAAAATAAATTMTGTGGATGGGAAGCAAATGCTTAACAGCCTGTCTAGTCTTTGATATTTCAGCTGATTTGGTAAAAAGGTAATGAGGACTAATTCTGTATAATGGAGCKGAGTAGACTTGTAAAGTCGA
Organism: Malurus melanocephalus; assembly: GCF_030028575.1. Taxonomy (NCBI): domain Eukaryota; kingdom Metazoa; phylum Chordata; class Aves; order Passeriformes; family Maluridae; genus Malurus; species Malurus melanocephalus. The sequence goes on along the minus strand of NW_026623269.1, from coordinate 1,202,257 downwards.
GTGTCACTGTTTCCATGGTTATCTCTTAAGTTTAACTTTAAATTCTTCTCTTATAGTAGTAATTTGTGTTAATAACWGCATTTGCAAACATTTCAATCTTCAGTTAACCACCCAGAGTAAGGTATGGTTTCACATCGTGACTTTTGTCTTACAGTGTTGGCTTGAACTAGGAAATAAACAGAGAGCAACAGCCGCTACAGTAATGAATGACAAGAGCTCTAGATCTCATTCTGTCTTCACCCTTGTCATGACACAAACCAAGGTATTGTTTTGGGGTTTTTTGTATCTTTTCAAATCTGGTAGTAAAGAGTTGCTTTGTGTGCTGCCTGGAGAGTTATGAGAATATACTTGAAGATCTTTGAGTAGAGCACAGCGTATTCTGACATTGCTTCCTACACAGCAACATTTGTTTTATTTTGCATGCTTTGAGTAGATTCTGATGTCGTTGTGCTAAGTATATTTATAGCAGCAGTATAAATATGTCTAGGCTGACAGATCTAGGAGTAGTTCCAAGCTTCTCAGTGTGAGTTTTGAGATGTAACAGGAATCCTAATTGAGGCCAGGTTGAATTTCCCACTGCTGCCAACACAGCTTCTAAGAAGGTTGGGCTGTGTGAGGTGCAGGGCTGTGCTSAGTTCCTGCAGGCAAGGAACTGGGGCAATTTGTTGTAGTTTCAATACACTTAAATGAATAAATGTTTTCTTGCTTTAGGATGCCTCTTCCCCAAGTGTCTCCAGGATATAGGCACTACAGCTCCTCATCTGAATTACAGATGCTTAAAAGACAAAACCTGACTTAGTGASATGAGCATGAACACAGATATGAAATAGGTAGAGCTCCTCAGGAGTCTACAGACTGTCTGTTTTCTTTACTGACAAATAATTTGTTTGTTTGGGGGATTTTTTGTTCTTGATTGGTTAAATTTTTTTGTCTCAGCTTCCTGTTTTTTCTCCTTTCTTCTTTCCCTTGCCATTTTCACCACTAGATTATTGATTTTTTGCTATAATAACTGGTCTTGAGCCTTTTTCATTGACTCCTTAACTGATCTTCATTAGTCTAAGCCAGTAACAGCTTACTGATTTGCATATTTATTGGATAACTGCAATTGGATTGACTGCAGTCAACCAAATTCAGACCCAAACCTCTAGTTTGGTAATCTGTTGTGTTTGCACTTTGTGCTTGTGCAGGTATTCAGCCACAACCAGCTGGTACTATGGTTACAAGTCTGAGTTTAGTCTCCTTCAAGGGATCTACATGAGGATATCCTGTCAAAAATTAAATGGAAGCATCAAGTTTTTATGTATTTAATGTGCACAGCTTGTCAGATTTCTGCTTGTCCTCAGGCTTTTTATTTTGGGTTGAATGCCAGCATTTCCCTTTCTTTCAGGCAAAATTTGTGAATGAAGAACAGTGCGATCGTAGGCTGACCAGTCACATAAATCTAATTGATCTGGCAGGCAGTGAGTGCTGTACAAAAGCTCAGACCACTGGAGAAAGACTGAAGGTAAATCATGAGTGGAAAGCTGAGGAAAAGAATTGACTGCTAAGAATACCCTTAAACTGCAAAGCATGCTTACCTAATGGGACTTTTGGGCAGGAACTGTAACTATAAAAGGATGTACATAGCACTTATGCTTATCAGTATTACATMACATTTTGTTAGTGAGGGTGGGTGGCTTGAAGAAGCTGTTTGGACTGTGCAGTGTGGCAGATCTTGCTTAGAACAGCACTCACTCCCCATGCTGTGCAGGAGCAGTTAGAGAAAACTGTTAGTTTGACTTTGCAAAGCATGAGTCAAATAYCACACAGACCTGAGGCTTGCCCTTYTTGGGATSCATCTAATTAAAAAGGTTTTTTAATAAGAGACTTTATTTCAAGCTGCCTTCATAAGTTTGATGGTTTTTAACACTACTAATTTTAAAGGCAGGGTCTTTGTTCTTTCCAAATGAAGATCTTTTAGACTGCTTTTCCATCTTACTGTTTTTTTAGTAACTTGTGCCATTTAACGTGGTACAGCTGTATCATACACTGAAYTAACATAATCAACAGTTCAATTGATAACATTACACAAGAAGCTGCAACRATATTAGARATATTTTAATTTTTCCTTTGTGTAGGAAGGTGTGAGTATCAATAAATCGCTGTTAACCCTTGGAAGGGTTATTTCTGCGCTCTCTAAACAATCTCAAAATGGAAAGAAAACTTTCATTCCTTACCGGGAATCTGTCCTTACTTGGTATGTACATTTCAGAATTTTTTTGGTATAAATGAGCCTTTCTGAGATAGTGAGAGTAAGAATGGAAATAATGCTCCCTGAATAGATGAGAAAATCACTATCTCAAATGACCTAGGGAGGGAAAAAATTAGCCTGTTGCATCCAGATAAAGACCAAACAGGAGCTTGGTTTTTGTTTCAAGTAGCTAACAGTCCCTCTCAAATAAGTAGTAAGACCCCAGGTATTTTGTATTTAATCTGTTCCAATTGGGAAGTTTTGAATTTTTCTGTCAGTGTGAGGGCCAGGGATTGACTGGTATTCTCTCCAATGAAGGCTGCTAAAGGAAAGTCTTGGTGGGAATTCCCAAACGACCATGATTGCCACAGTGAGCCCAGCTGCCAGCAGCACGGAAGAGACACTCAGCACCCTTCGCTATGCAAAACAGGCTTGTTCAATTATCAACATTGCTAAAGTAAATGAAGATGTGAATGTCAAGCTAATCAGAGGTGAGATTAACATCTGCAGTCTTGCAGAGTTTTCGTTTCCATGTGTGTTTAGCTTATTTCTTGTAAGAGTTCTTACTGATAATAATCTGTAGTGACTGGCTGCTAGTCAAGTAGACTAATACAACCTGGTATGTCTTCCTTTAAATATTACTGTTCCTTGTAAACTTTTTTTTTCTCCAAAATTCAGGTAATATCTTTRGCTACATTTGAGAACCTGGAATAGAGAAAGATGTTTTGTTTTTAATTAATAACAGAATTAATTTTGTACCAAAGTGTGGTTTGCCTTCATTTTAATGTGTACTCTGATTTTTACTAATGTAGAATTGAAAGCTGAAATTGAAAAACTGAAGGCAGCTCAGAAAAGTGCTCTGAACACGGATCGTGAAAAATACAGGCGTTATTTGCAGGAAATAACATCTCTGAGGGTAGAATTGCACCAGCAGGAGAGGAGCATGGCAGAAATGCAAAGGTCAGGCAGTCATTAATGTCTTCATAAAAAATCGAAATGGTAAAACTTACATGCTGTTATTTTTCTCTTAATATGTTATTTTCTCTTTAATACATTAAGGGCCTGGAAAGAAAAACTTGAACAAGCAGAGAAAAGGAAATTGGAAGATATAAAAGAATTGCAGGTACATTTTCTTTCTGTAGAACATAGTACAGAAAATATAACCTCAGCAAACCTTGCAGAAGAATGAGAGTAGCTGTAAGATTTAGTTTCCTTAATGCTCTTCTTTTAACAGATTCCTGTGACTTCTTAGAAAAATTGGATGTAGATATTTTGTAAATGTGAACTAGGTATAGCTATGTATAACTATGTAAATAGTTTTTTAATGCAGAGCTCTTTTTTATCTAGAAATCTGGAATTGCATTCAAAATGGACAATAATTTACCAAACCTTGTCAATCTCAATGAAGAYCCTCAGCTTTCTGAGGTGCTGTTATATATGATCAAAGAAGGAGAAACTACAGTTGGAAGATGTACACCAAATTCCAAACATGATATTCAGCTTTCTGGAGTGCTGATTGCTGATGATCATTGGTTTGTAATGTTCTTTTTATACTTCAAGTTTCTTTTTGCCCTTCCCTTTCTTTTGGAGTCACTCTTACTAGTCTAGCCAAGAAAATATTATGTTGGGGTATTTTTTGTACTGCTCAATTATTAAGGCAACTACYTTCTATTTCTTCTAGAAATCTATTAACCAAGATAGTTTAATTTCTTCATTCATTTCATCAATGTAGCAAAGTTTTCTTGTGCAGCATTTCTGCATAAGACCTGATCAAATGATGCTGTGTGATAGATAAATGTTACAGTAAGTTCAGTGGAAAAGTGAAATGCCTTGACAAATCTTGCTTTAATAAAAATAGACAGCAACTTGGCGGTACTGCAGAAATGTTGCTTAAAGTGCATTTTACACAATTGATCCCCAAAAAATGCTGTAAGAAACGTAACTAATCAGTTACTAAAAATGTGAAAGACACATTATTAAAGAAATGCTCAGATGGCAAAGTATTGTAATAATTTTCAAGCAGTGGATTCTTAAGACATGAATATAGGTTCTCTACCAAAATATAGGTTGACATTGATTAATTATATATGTTGTACCTAAATAGTATGAGGAATGTACACAGCAAAACAATAACAGAACAGTATCTGAAGCATGAATTTTACTCTTTTAAAAAACATTACTTGGAATTGTCATGAGCTACTGATACTGCAAATGTTTCTTGTTTTCAGTGTTATTAAAAATACTGTTGGCAAAGTAAGTATTATTCCACTTGGAGAAGCCAAGACATACGTAAATGGGAAATGCATTTTGGACCCAACAGTTCTGCATCATGTAAGTAATTGATYTGGTAATAGTAATTCATACAGATATGTGTTTCTTAGCTTTATTAATATTTCAGCTTCAGACTGCAGGTTTTTTTTAGTATGCTCTGTAACCATAAACATTTGTCTCTTTGATTTCTAGCTTCACCTACMTGTTGTAAGCACTGAAAATTTGCTTCTAAGTCTAAAAGTTTTAGCAGATTTTTTTTTTCCCCAATAGGGTGATCGAGTGATACTTGGGGGAGACCATTATTTCAGGTTTAATCATCCAGCAGAGGTTCAGAAAGTTAAAACACCTTCTTGTGGGACTACATGCTTGCATGATGGTCCAAAAGATTTTGAATTTGCAAAGAATGAACTGCTTCTTGCACAGCGAACACAGTAAGCATCAATTCTTCTTGTTCTGAAAATAAGCTCAGTTGCTAATTGAACCATGAAACTAGTTTTAGAAATAACTGAAGATTATTAACTATTTCACAATAGGGGGAAGTTGGAAAACTCCATTTACAATGGAAGTAATAGACTTAGCTGAAATGAGTGTGTACCTCTAAGGTTCAGTCATCACAAACTAATCCAGTTACCAAGAATGTAGACCACTGTTAAAGAAACACTGAGCTCCAGGGGTCCTTAGAGTAGTATATCTTTAATTATGTTGCTCTTCAAGCATATGATGGCTCTGAAATTGACCTTTAATGCTTTGGAGAGATTTAAAGCCTGAAAARTAAATGCCTTAGGAAAATGGGAAGAACCCAAAGTAATAACCTTATTCTTCTCTGATGGTGGAGAATTTGAGAGACAGTGAAGTGTTATTTGTGCTTCATTATAGGGAGTTATTAAACCACAAGACTATTAATCAAAAATTTTGCATCTTAATGTGATTTAGTGAATTTCCATTGTAGTCTTTAATTTTGTGAAAATTATGTAATAAAATAAGAATGAMAATTGAGTGGACTTAAAAATTCTGGCATGTCTTCCATATTTACATGGTGGAAGAGTACATTTTCTCCATGAAATCAAAAACATGTAAGATATGCAGGTTGTTTTGTTAAAAAAAATATTTCAACCTTCATGACAGAAATTAAATATTATAATTGCTACGTAGTTCATAAGAGATAAGCAGCAGCAATCTAAATGCATGATACTTACAGGCTTGAATCAGAAATTGAAGAGGCACGACTCAAAGCCAAGGAAGAAATGATGCAAAGTGTCCAAATAGCYAAAGAGATGGTTCAACAAGAACTGACCTCACAAAAAGAAGCTTATGAAAGCAAAATAAAATCCCTGGAAGCAGAGGTGGTAAGTTGCCATTGCATCATTACATAAAACATATCAATAAAATTAGCCTGAAACTGTAGTATGTGTTGTCTGTGTTTGGTATGTGGTTGGGGTTGGTTTGTTGTTTTGGTTCGGGGTTTTTTTTTTTTTGTCTTGTGTATTATAGCAGTATCTGAGAGAATGCAGAACCTCATTCTTCCTAAAAAAAAAGTCAACCTTAGTAACACAAGAATTTGTAAAGTAGGTATCCTCTTCAGAGTTACTCCAGGGATTGTAAGCAAATACCTACAGAATTTACCTTATTACCTTCAAAATTACTATACTGGATTAATTAATAACGACTTTTATTTCTTTCAAAGCTTGCATGCTACTTTGTTTTTTTTTCAGTACATTTACAACATGCATAAGTTGGCATAGAATAGTAGCTCATGGTAAAACAATAATGATGGTGTATTTTATTTCACATTCTAGAGAATGCAATTTGCACATTATGTAGAAGACCTAATGTGATGCTTGTGAACTGGGATATAACCTTTCATTGCTGATGTTGGGCTGTGAAGGTCACAGAAGCTGCCAGTTTTAAATGTATCAAATATTTGTCTGAGGGATGGCTCAGAAATGCTGTAGAAGCAGTATTCCTCCTCTCACCTCTCTTTTTTGATATCAGAGAGAAGAATCTCGTAAGAAGCAAATTCAAGAACTGAATAACCAAAAAGCCACAACTAAAATACAGGAGCTGGAGAAGGCAAAGAAAAACCTTGAACTAGAACTCCAATTCAATAAAAGGCGTTTAGAAATGGAGACTTTAGCTACCAAGCAGGTAATTAAAAA
>NW_026623269.1:1154496-1195565 GCF_030028575.1 Malurus melanocephalus | reverse complement strand
AATCAGTTATTGCAAAGGAAATGCTTGTAAGTATTTTTACATGATTTTATGAAGAATAACTGTTGTTTTGTTTGCAGGCTGAGTATGGTAATGTATGAATGTTGGGAATTAATTAATGCTGACCTTACTTATTTAGTWATGTGTATGGTTTTGTTTCTGCACCAAAATTTAACAACTGTTGCCTTTGGCAACAGTTACTCCAGGCATTAATGTAAGTAATGACTGAGTCTTGGCTGGTGTTCATATATATCTGATTGCTACAGCAAATACAATTTACTTTTTAAAAGCTATTCCTTTTTAATTCCAGCGTGTTGTTTGAGCATTGCAATATGCAAGCAAATCCAGAAAATTGTCAGTTTGAAAATTAATTCTTTTATATCAGTATAGCAAATGTCCAGTATCAAACTAATTCTGTCAGTCTTTAAAATGACAGGAACAAAAAATTGCTTCAACAAGCAGCTTTAAGTGTTTTAGATTTTTGTTTTTTAATTACTGCCCATTCTTCCTCCAGGCTCTAGAGGATCATACTATTCGTCATGCCAAGATACTGGAAGCGCTGGAAGCTGAGAAGCAGAAGATTGCTGAGGAAATACAAACCCTGCAGAAGAATCATGGAAGTGGGAATAAAGCAATGATGAGTATGTATATGCACAATGTAGCAAAGGCAATGCTGTCTTCTCTTTTGCTCAGTGGGAATGGGCCATGGATATTGATACAGGAACTWCTGCTAATGATCCTGAACAAGAAGAGCCTTCTGCTTGTTACAAGCCTTTGTATTCATCAGTTGTATGTATTGGGCTGTCTTTAAAACCACCCAGAGCTTTTATCACACTCTGGGTGGTTAGGTGGATGTACATGTAGTCTGTATTTATCCCAGTTACTTAAAGGTCCTTCCCTGTCTGTCTCTATTGGTCAGGCATTAACTCATTGGTGAAACTGGAGTAACGGATTTCATTTTGCTCAGTTTTTCTATCTTGGATTAATAATAGTATAGTATCTGGTCTTATGCCTCTGTTTCTGAAATACCCTTTACCCAACTATTTAAAAGGGTTATCTTGCCTGGGAGGGTAATTGTTTCCCAGTGTATTGGAAATTCTTGAAACTATTGCTGGCTAAATTACATTTGTGCTTTTAGGTTGTGGKTTTTTTTCTGCCTTTTATTTTTTTAACCCTAAAGTCGTTGCATCTCATTGTTTGGTTCACTTAATCATTATGTTCCATATTCTTTATTAGTTCCACTTAACTGGAAGTGTCTGAAACTGTCTGTGATGATTAAAGAAGCTAACACCATTAGTAATGAATTAGGGAAAAACACAGTTTTCTGCAGGTGAGTAAGTTAGTTAATTATATGTATATGCATATTAATGGATATATAACATATATGAATATAATTGGGGGTGGATTCTGGAGGTGCAGTTAATTGTTGGTGTTTCTTGTAACAGTCTTATGCAATTGAAAGTGATAAATGAATTTTCCAAACTAGTGTTAGTTAAGTGTGTAGTTGAGCCTTGTCACTTTGAAATGTGAATTTCTAATTTGAATTTTAGATCGAAACTTTAAAGATATGCTATAGATAATTAATTTTGAATTGAGTGTGCTTTGGAGCTGAATCTTCTGATGTCCATGTGCATTCTGCTTTGGTTCACATRTTAAAGTGGTACTAAAGCATGATAACTGTGAAATGCCTGATGTCTCAAGAAATTTTGGTGTTGATGTTACATTTTTAGTCTCTGTATAATCATACCTACAAGTACCTTGTTTATTTTTGCAATATGAATGTTTTGTCTTGATTTTCATCTTTCTTTTTTTTAATTTCTCAAATTCTTAGGCATGACAAAATTGATGACAAAACAGGAACAGTGTCTTCTATTCAGGTGCAGGTTYGTAACATCAAGCTGGGAATAACAACTTTTTGGAGCCTAGAGAAGTTTGAATGTAAACTAGCWGCAATGAAAGAGCTCTATGAGGTCAGTAACAATTGAAGAACAACAACTAATAATCGATGATGTTTTGTCAAAGATAAGATTTTGATAATGCATACAGGAGGAAAATCTTGGTGGATTTTTTGGTTTCATGTGATCCTAAACACCAAGACACGTGGCTACTTTTTACGAAAAACATGTATATGCACTTCCCATCAAACAAAAAGAGTACAGTAGAAACCAATTGCTTTATTCAGGTCATTTTGTGTAGAGTAGGAAGCAATAAAACAAGGATTGCTTTGTGGTTCTTTTGGTTGTTAAATTGTTTTATATTCTAAATGAAAAATTAATTTTCTAAAGGTATCACTTGAGTTTTCATTATGTTTTGTTTATCCRTACATTGACTACTTTTTATCACTTTTTCTGTTTAACCCTCTTCCTCCCATGTTTTCTCTATTCTTTCAGAGTAATGATAGAAATAAAGCTGTTGTTGATGTGTTTTATGATCCTGCTGATGAGTGGGAACCTGACCTTTCAGATAGKTCCATTTCCTCGCTTTCCAGAAGAAGGTAAAAATAATTTGGAGCTACTCTTCTATGCTTAAAACAAAGTAAAAAAAAGTGTGATTATCTAAATATGCTTTTGTTCCACTCTCATACACYGTGTCATCTGATGAGTCTTCTCTTGTATTCACTCATTCTCTTGGATTTCCTCATGGACGAAAAATAGGAACAAAACTTATGTGTGTAGAGATTTCTAAAGCATTTCTCTATGTATTATCAGTGAAGAGTGAAATGTGTGATTTTTTAGTGTTTTCTGCTCACTTTTATAATACCAAAATATTGTTTTTAAGGAGTAAATTGCATATGGTCTGGGACCTTGTATTTGACGTTTTGGCCTTATAACAATATTTATAACTGACTTGCACACTTGTGCAAGCTGTAGCTCATCATGGAAATGCTTGATGAGGAGAGATTCTTTTCTTTTCAAGGTTTTTSATGTTTTTATTTTATCATCCTGTCTTAGAAGTAGAAGCTTCATGAAGAACAAGAGAATTTCTGGATGTTTGTCTGAGATAAAATTGCAATCTATTCAGAATAAACAGACTTCCTATATATCAGGTACTTGCTGTATGGCAGAGCACCTTTCATTTCATACTGACAATTTGAACCTACTATATGCATAAAACGTAGGTGCTTCTAATAGTTGTTAAAAAAACTGTGGGTTGGAAAGCAAAATTAAAAATGTCCTGTTTATGATACCTTCAAATTCATAATGTCAAGCTGCTTAACTTGGTAAGGGTTTTTGTATGTTTGATTATCCTTTCTTAGGACAAAAACTTCCTGAGCAGTACTTTATGAACCCAATTTAAGAAATTTACCTAAAACATAACTCTGCTTAACTATGTGGTTAACTGGAGAAAAAGGTTGAATCCTGATATAGTAATAAAAAGACTTAATTTGCTTGAGTYGTTGCTATTCATTCAATTACTGATGTTTCCCCAAGCTTTTGGCCAGGTTTTAGAAACCCTTTTTCCCTAAAATATACGATGCCTCAGTMTTCCAAATATTTGTGTGCATTCAGTTATTATAGATGGGCTGGATTTTGTAATTTYGTATTTCTCTGTAGATTTGATTGTTGAAACAAATGTATTCATGTTAAAGAATTTCACTATGGAATTAGTCTTATAAACTATTTAGAACATTGTACCCATTTKTTTAAATTACTGTTTTGAGTAGGTGAATGTCTATATAAAAGTCATTACAAAGACACACTGACTGCTCACTCCTATGAAGAGTTTCTTATATGTATATTTTGCTTTTACTTCATACAGMTTCACAGAGCAAGTCCACTATATGCCCAAGCTTTTCTGAATCGTTTCTCCCTGGAATTTGCAAGGAATCTATAAGCTCAGCTTTAGATTTACTGGAAAAGACTTACGAAGGAGGAAAAAGCATAGCAGATAGTCTCCTAACTAATTTGTTTATAATTTTTTCTGGAGCATCTGCCATTTCAAATGCCTATGAACAGCAAGATGAAGAATGTCAGGAAAACTGTAAGTCTCATTTTCATAGTGGCTTAAACATTACTGATGACTTGTCTTTCATGTGTACAAGCATTCATGTGTTTGTCAGTCACAAGAATTAACRTTCCTACATTCATTTGTAAAGGAGATGGATCTGACAGATCTCTTTCTCTTGTAGTTTTCTCTCTTGATCGTGCTGCTCAGTCATACAGCATCAGAATTATCTCTGCTTTTGACCAGCTTGTGSTTATAAGTAAACTCTGGCTTAATAACATCCAAAAATGTCCTGGATCCATGAAAGTTGATGAAGAAATGAAACAGGAAATAAAGAACTTGGGAGGTTATTTACAGCTGCTGTTGCAGGTAAAGCATATTGAAGACTTCATCTGTGTATATAGAGAATTTCTCTGCATTAATGCAGTATTAACTATAGACTTGCTAAAAACACTGAAGTGTCCAATATGTGTAATAGCAAACTAACTCACCTAAGGAAGATCAGTGGCCAAGGTTGCATTTTGTCTGGCTAAGCTGGTACTTCCATATGCCAGTGGAAAGTAATGCAGACCTTCTGTGGCCAGGCCCTGACAGAAGCATTGGTTCTTACACATAAAATGGTAAAATAAAACACAGAATGACCAGAGCAAATGCAAATTTCGACTGTGAAGTRCTGCTGTTTCGAAACTTAAGCCAGTGGCCAGTGAATATTAATTTTGTTCATGCTCCAGCCTTTTAAGGCTTTTTTTTAAACTATATAGCATTATGGTACTGTTGTTCTGTAGTTGCAAGGCAGGATACTTTAGCTGTGATGGATAAGCCATTGGAAGTAGGAAGATGTAAGGCTGAAAATGCCTGAATGTTGTATGCTACTAACTCTTGCTGCATAGACAGTGTGTGTTCTTTGACTAGAGGTGCTTTCTGGCATCAGTGAATYATGTGCCTTTATTTCCCAGGGGTGTTCTTCAGATATATCCTCGATGGTAACAGAAGCATGGAGCAAAGTAAACCAAACAGTAAAACAAACAATGAAATACATAGGCCACTTGGCAGTAGTCACAACAGCTGGTATTTCATTTCCTGAAGAGAACAACATTCCKGCCTCTAGTCTACAGGTGAAAAAATGTTTCTTTGAAATACTGATTACAAATAGTAATTTAAGTGTTGAGGTTACACTCATTATCAGTAATTGTACTCAGAAGCAAATTGTTACATGTAAGAACTCCATCAACTGAATTAAGTAAATTTAGAAGTTTTCTAATACTTCCTATTTAAGGTGAAAATAGGTGTATTAATATCCTTGACATTTTTTTCCTTAAAAGTTACATCCTTTAAATATGTGTAACTTAAACTGATAAAGAGAAAGAAATGTACAGTGCTTTTAGGATTGTACYTGCACTGAGATTATACAGGTATCTGTTTCACTGAAAATCCCTGCTTATATTTTAATAATCTGTTTTTAAGTACCACATTGAATTTACAGAAATCTGAACTGAACTCCTGTGTACCAAGGAAGACATGTGACTGAATAGACCTGCACTGAATAATTATTTCTAGCCTACTATAGAAAATCTGTTTTAATTCAAGACCACATCAATTTCTTTAACCATTGCATTTTGAACATTTGTTTTAAAAGGAATTTGTGCTTGCCATTTATGATGGAGTAGGCTCGGGACTGGAGTGTCTCATTGATGCCGTGCAGGAGAAAGCAAGAATGGTACAGAAAGAACTTGTGAAACAACATCCACAAAATGAGGTGAGATGAAATTAAGAATAAAAACTGCTGCTCTGTCTTGGACACACTTGATTGTGTTTTGTGCTTGTATTTTAAATTGTGATACAAAATTTCAGGACAACTTTTCTTCACCAAATACTTAAATATGTTAATTTGATCCTCCTGTAGTGAGGGGTTTTAAACCTTGCAGATGTAATTAATGTTTTCTACCAGWTAACATTTTCTTTGAAAAATTGCATGTTAGATTGCAGAAAATGTTATTTTTGTTTTTGTGTATTTTTCTCTTTAGTACGTCAGTGATCTTACTCTTTTAATGTATTTTGACTTGAATGAAGTGTACAATATAATTGAAAGTTTCTTTRTAGATTCAAAATCGAATAAAGGATACTGTGGTGGCATTAGCCAGATTCCTTGAAAATAACATGTCTTACTGCAGAAAGGTAAGAGAAATGTTTCACAAAAATGTGTGCTTTGAGTCTGGTATTTAAATTTTAAGTATGCATTTATCTAAGAAGAGAAGTGTAAATACACACATAAATGGACATTCTGTGTATTTTCTATTGTATGGTAACACATCCTGTCACAACAACATTACGGTGATTGGAATGCTRACTTTCCTTGCTACTGCATTTCCACTCAAAGCTCTTTTAATTTAACTTAAGATMAAGAATTTCATGAGGTACTTGTATCTTCATTTTTGTGCATACCCTGAACAGCCTAACTACCTGTTGTGTTTTAAGTTGGAAGCTCAGTAATGCTAGTGTAATTGCTGTATAACTACTGCCATAGATGATAACCATAGTTACTGGTATTTTGAATTAAAAGCCAGGATAGAGGATTTGATCTAAGAGCTAAGCATTTCCKGGATTTTCCAGTAATTTGCTTTTTTTTTCTTTTTTTTTCTGACTCTGTCAACAATGTGCACTTCTTTTCAGTGCTATCTTACATGACCCAATATCAATTTGATTTTTTTGTTTCAGCATTGGCTTGACCTATGTGACTGAAACCATAATAGGCATGTTTAGTAGTTAATATACTCTCATGTATTTGGTTTTCTTTAAATTTTTCTTCGTTAATACAGAAAGAAACAGCRTCTCAGTTACCAGAAGAAGAATCTCTGTATCGAGAAATAAAGAAAAGCACTAAGATTGCTGTGAAGTATTTGGAATTGGAGCAGTGCCTAACTGAAGTGTGTCAAATAGTTTCTTCCATGTTCCAAGGTATTTAGCTGAGYTACCACCTGTAACCTATGGGCTACAGGAGACTTGCAAAGCAAGAGAGGGTTATTTGGTCTCTCTTTGCAAACTGCTGCATTTGATTTTTCTTGTTTCTGTTTTTCATAGGGTTGTACAGAAACACKAGCCCTCTCAGGAGCTTTGCAGAAAATATTTCTGTCATAGCCGGATATTTTAACAACTACTTCAGTTTATTTGTCTTGTCTTCTGCAAGCAACCCTATCCAGAAAWTTCATGTGCCTTTTATGAACTTGGATGAATTGGACTCTCTGGTTGATTCCCTTATTATGAATTTTGAACTTGAGCAAGGACAGCCATCGCTGCAATCTCAAACTATTTGCARTGAAACTACTGAGACTCGAGGAGGACAGGTTGAAACAGGTCAGGTTGAATTTGCTCGGMAATGGAATGGGATTCCAGAATGCACACAGACTCCAGAGCCTTCACCTGGTAGGGTAGAATGGGTATAAAAWGTTATTATCAAGAAATTAAAGGGAACTCCTTCCTATTGCAATATACTGTAAAAAGCTAAAAATTTATTGTGAATATTATTAGTGAGTGAATGGTATGAAAGTAAATGACATGTTTGTATGAGGATAAGTACTCAGTATTTCACCAAAGAAAAGAATACGTTCCTTAAGATGCCATCAAGCTTCAAAATATAATTCCTTTTGTTTTGATAGAAATCTATTACAACCTAAGTTTACAAGAAATAATTTAATTTTTTTGAATTGTTGCTTCTTCTCTGCTGCATTATGATCCTGCAATGCTGCTGCAACTTGAAAGTGTTTTTATGCCTTTTTTTAAACAGAGCAAAAACTTTGTGTTTATTTATGTAGAGAAAAACAATGAGATAGTAAAAGTACTTTAAAACCTTATTTGATGAATGCTTTTTAAAGTAGTTTTTAGTTCGTTGAAAAATCTGGGCTTAAATATGAATGATGCTGTTCTTCAACCTGATCTGAAGTAAGTTTGTGAGTTTGTTGTTAGTGAGTTATCTTTTGATTGCTCAAATTGCTTTCAGKAGTATTCATATTGGAATAGAAGCATATCTCTTCCCAAATAATGTATAAATTATCCCATGAGGTTGTAGAGAACTTCCCAATCAACTACTTCCTTGGGCTTTTTGTGATTGTTTAATACCTTAACTTTTAGTCTGCTGGCTGAGGCCAATGCAAGTTAACAGGAATGATGGAAATTAATTTGCATGGGTTTTAGGAGGCTTGGACTGAGCATGATTTAGTCACAACAGTGCTGAGAAATTCAAAAGGTAAATCCCTAAGTTTTTTTCATCAGTGCTTCTCTTGTGGTTTAAGCCCAGCTGGACACCAAGCATCACACAGCCACTGCTTAACTCCCCTACCAATGGGGGAGAATCAGAAGGGTAAAAGTGAGAAAATTCCTGGCTTGAGGTSAAGACTGTTTCATAGGGGAAGCAAAAGCCACACCCACAAGCAAAGCAAAACAAGGAATTTTGGTCTTCCTGTGGTCTTCCCCATGGGCTGCAGGTCCCATGCTTGGAGCATCTCCTCCCCTGCTCCATGACTCCTTCAGGCATCCACCTGTTCCAATGTGSTCTCCTCCATGAGCTGCAGGTGGATCTCTGCTTCCACATGGACCCATTGTCTCARTTTAGAGGCTATTTTAGGAGAAAATCCTCTGGAATGAGTGTTTCCCATAAAGAAAAGGGTTTTAGCAATCTCTTCCCATCAATATGAAATGAATAATGATCAGTGAAAGTGAAGAAAACCCCTACTTTTTTCACAAAGAAGGTGCCCACACAGCACTCCCACATGGGAGAAAAATGAATAACTCTTGGATATTGGACCTTCAGAACTGTGACCCACCCCCCCCAGCAGAACAAACCCAAAATGCCAGGGGAAGGGACAAAACTGCCAGCCATGTGGCCAGAAAGAACAAAATGGCAGATGCCTTTGTTTGGGGGGAGGAAGTCTACCTGGCAGCTCAGGGGAAAAAAAAAACCAGATGGCATCAAGTCCAAGGCAAGCACAAGAGTCTGCCCAAAGCAGCAAAATAACACTAAAGGCTATAAATGCTATCTAACACATCCCAATCAAAGCTGTTCTTATCTTGAACCTTTTGAGCCCCATGCTGGGCATGAAAAAGAGCTGTTGTGTTTGAAYCCCAACTGGCAACTCAGCCCACACAGCCACACGCTCACTGCCACCTGGTGTGACTGGGGAGAGARCTGGAAGGGTAAAAGTGACATCAAGACAGTTTAATAGGGAAAGCAAGAAAGTGCACACAAGCCAAGCAAAAGAAGAAATCAATTCMCTGCTTTCAGAGGGCAGGCAGTATTCAGCCATCCCCAGTAAAGCAAGGCTCCATCACRTGTAATGGTTACTTAAGAAGACAAATGCCATCAATCTGAATRTTTCYCCTTTCWATSTTCTTCCCCTCTGTATACTCAGCATGATGTCACATGGTCTGSAATATGCCTTTGGTCACTTTAAGTCTCCTGTCCCAGCCTTCTCACCAGTGTGGCAGTATGAGAAGCAGAAAAGGCCTTGGCTCTTTTTAAGTTTTGCTCAGCAGTAGCAAAAATATCTCTATTTTGTTGTCACTGTGTTCAGCACAAATCCAAACCACAGTCCCATACAAGCTACGTTGAAAAAAGTTAACCCTACCTAAGTCAAAACCAGCACAGCTTCCAAGGTGAATATTCATAGGTGTCATCTCCTTCTGAGTGAAAATGTTGAATATTTTGAGAATTTCAGTCTTCAAGGATAAGTCAGAGTCTTGGAACTATTTTATGTGAAAAGACTACACTAGAATCAGTAATCATTTTATTTTGAAAACTTTCCTTACTAACACTGTAGTTATAATTGATGTTTTATGCAGTGATTTTGTGCTTTTCTGATGTAGAGGAAATGGGGGAGGTAATTATGCTGATCCAGTAACCTACATATTTATTTCCTAAAGACTAGTGTACTGTAGTACTTTGTCAAAAAAATGCCTAGCAGTCCTGCCACCAAAAATACTAAGCAATTTTTCTTGTGCCTAATAATTTCCATCTTACATGACGTGTGATGCTCAATTGCTTTCTCATTATAAAGGCCTTTGCAAGTTTGCTCAAGGGTTGAGAAAATACATTCACTTGTACAGATTTTTTATGCTTTAAAATGAAGAGAAGTCTGATATATTTCTACTTGCATAAATGTATTTTGTATCTGGCTGGAGTTTTAAAAACATAACTGGTTCTTCAGTAWTGTGTATCTAAGCATGGGAAATGTAAAGAGTAAAACTAGATTGTGTAACTGATCATTGATTTCTAGAACTTCAAGTGTAAATTTCTTGTTGATTTTCTTCAGTTTATTTTGAGACCTTCCTTTGTCCTTTCTTGCTGTTTTTTGTTTGTTTTTTCCTTTTCTCTGCTAACCAAGTCTAATCAGTCAACTAATCAATTCCTCTCTTATTCCCATTGTTAATGCATTATTTCAGAGTAAGATGTTGACAAAACCTACCTTTGCTAGTGTTTTGTTCAGCTTGGTGCCCTTGTTACATCACTGGATACTTCAATCTCATGATCTATACAGTGCCCATGCATCATCATGAGCCCAGTGCTCTCCCAACGTGCTTCATTAACACATCCACACACYGAGCTGAGGTCCCACTAATCTATGGAGGTAATATACCTTAAGGTAAGGTATATTTATAACTGTAGGTCAGTATATCTGTAATTATCAATGACAAGGAGTTGGCATCACAACCAATGTTTATTAAAATACCTTTCATTAACTGTTATTAAAGAAATTAGGATGTTTACTTCCAGCAGGTACTTTCACTTATTCTTTTACACTTCACTTGCACCCACATGTAAAAATCACTCATGTTTGCAAGGTTGGAGCAACAGCTGTGAGCTTCTGACTGAAGTGGAGGCTCATGTTGTCTTTGAGAGTTTGATGGGCTGCACACCTCAGAATGTATKCTGCCTCTTTTTGGCTGAAGTTTTCTAGCTATTAGTTCTTCATCTGCAGCCACAGGTACCAGCAGAATCATCCACACACACTTATACAGACAGAACTTTTATGGTTCGGGSTGAAACTTAGTCACTGTAGTAGCTAAAGTCATGCTTCTGCTAAAAGCACTAAACTGGGTCTTGAAAGGTTTTGGGGCTCTCAAATCTACAGTCAGTTCTGTGACTGAAAGAATTTGAGTGAACAGGTGGGAACATGCATGGGGGAGTGGGAAGTGTTATGAAGAAATGTTTAGACATCTGACTGGGATGTATTGTTTTCTGGAGTCATCATGACTTTGTTATATGTATTGATTGATGTAATCTGTGATTTGTGGGTTATTGTGTTGGTGTGGGGGGTTTGTTGGGATTGCTTATTTTATTTTATTTTTGGTTGATTGGTTATTTCCTTTAATGTCTTCTCTTTTTCCTTCAGGAAAACATTCTTCAGTCAGCTTTCAGGTAAAAAATAAATCGAAATATAGGTACTTGACCTATGGATTTTAATGACTGACATAAAAGGAGGGGGGCTTTGTTTTAATTTAAATATAAAATGGGGAGATGGGGTGGTCAGACTGCTGTACTCTAATTTGAAAATGTAAAATTAAGATCAGTCTAACCAATGAAACACATTCTCTTCATAATTGAAGTGCCTTCAAGAAATGAATAAGAAATAGGTATTTTTTCAGTTTCATACTTTATTTTAAAAACAGTATTACATTAATAAAAAAACATAAAGATTCTGAGASTACCCAATGTTAGTCCATCTTTATTGAGACGTGTAAATGTGCTTTTAGAAGAAAGTGCAGTCTAGCTATGCTTTTTCAAAAATGTGTATCAGTCTTAGAAGTTAACAGTAAATAAATTCTTTTAGTACTTGCTTGAAAATTCTAGGTGAAGGAAAACTGCAAGCTGCAGTTCAGATTTAATTTGATCCAGTAATGGCATCTGCAGGCAGAAGAGGAGACTACATCTGATTCACCTCTGCAAATATAACCGGTCATTTTTGGACAGGAAATTTTTTCTCATTTTCATATATGCTAAAACACAATGATTTGATGAATCCTGTCACTTTTGCATGTTTTAYAGCTTTTTTGATTTCAAGGTTCTTTTTTTGTTTGGTTGGTTTTGAGTTTTTTTTATGTAATTATGACAGTATTTTAATTCCCTTTGTAGCTTTTGATAGGATCTGAGAGGGTTCATGCCTATTCCCAAAAATGAACTGTTTGGGTTTTTTTTTGTAAGTCCAATTTTAAAATCTTCTGTATTAAAAACTCCCAACCACTGCCAAATTCTCTTTGTTTTAGGCTCTTTTTATGACCTAGAATCAGTACATGTAATAAGATTTGGTTGTTCTTGAATTTTTTTCCTGTCCCCTTTTTGTTTGTTCTTGTCCTAGCGTGTTTATGTTCATGAACAGTATTGGCTTCTAGAACAGGAGACAGTTTATATAATCAAATCAATATTCATAGGGTTTGATTATTGCAGTGAAAATAGGACAAAACAGAGATCTTCTGAGCTAATGCTTCATCAACAGCAARCACCACAGACTGCATAAAAAAAAATACTATTTTGGGTATCTTTCAAAGTGAGCTAGAGTAGCTCATTTTCATCCTGGTGGGAGTCTGTTCTAGAGCACCCAGCCAGGAGGATGAAGCTGATGAAATCACTCTGAGGACCTGGGAGAAGTCTCACTGTCAGGACTGATCGTGTAGCTCTCTACCTACAACCCTTTCCCATTTATTAACACTTTATAGTTCTCTTATCAGTTTTCATTCTGCCACTTGCCAGCAGTGTCTGTGAACAGCACTCCAGAAAAACCTGGATGGTAGCAAGTAATAGTTTCGGAGTTTTTCCTGTAAGTTTAGTAATTT
This sequence comes from Malurus melanocephalus, assembly GCF_030028575.1. Lineage (NCBI taxonomy): Eukaryota > Metazoa > Chordata > Aves > Passeriformes > Maluridae > Malurus > Malurus melanocephalus. The sequence goes on along the minus strand of NW_026623269.1, from coordinate 1,182,803 downwards.
TCTGCTGGCTGTACCATTCTGAGCAGTGTGGTATTTGAGGCGGTGTTGTTTCCTTGCCCTGGCTCGGGAGGTGCAGGAGCTGTGCRGGATGGAGTGCCGTGGATGCGGTGKKAGGGCTGTGCTGTTCCCGCAGAGCCGCTGGATGGCGGTGCTGCCCAAGGCGAGGAAGCCCGGGCAGTGCTCCTGCCGGGATCGGCAGCAGAGGAAGGAGGAAAACCTGTGCCTTCGGCCGGTCCTGTGCTCCGGAGAACAATTTCCTGCTGTATTAGCTCCTTAACTAATCATATGACAGCTTAAAGCAGTAATAGCTGTAATATATATACAAAAATATCGGTCATCTCTTATTTTTCACATTGTTAGTTTAGAATTTTCTTTTTCTTTTTCTTTTTTTTTTTTTTGAAGTCACTACTAAGGAAAAACATACAATTTTGTTTGTGCGTAATACAGCTCACTCACCGTTTTTGTCAATATCATGAGTAAATTTCGAAAATAGTGTGCCTAACTATATAAGCAATTTCAAGGAATAGCTTTTCCTGTCACGGTCACATGAATAGCATAGAAAAAAGAAGCTTGGGTTTAATATTGAGAAGTGTAAAGCTAGGAGAGGTGATGGCCTATTAAAGCAAATTTGATGCCACTTTAACTTCATTCTGAAGCCCCTTTTAATTACCAAAATGCCTACGAATAAACAAATGTTTTGCTGCAAAGGAGCTTGGGTGACTCCTTTATTCCCCCTTGTGTCTCCCACAAGTCACATAAGGGGTTGAGAATTAAATTCAAAAGGGAATTGGCAATTCTGAGGTTTTCTGTTGTAACTGGTAGGTAAGAAATATCTTAGGATCTTTTGGTTTTTAACAGRTTAACTTGGTAAATAGAAGTGTTGTAAATATGTTCAAATTGTGAAACCAAGGATTCTTAGGGTTTATGTGTGTGTTAAGTAYGAGAAGTGTTATTGAGAAAACCTCTCAATGTCTTTGGAGAAACTCAATGCTTAAGATTTATTTCTTTAGTAACTCTTTTGTCCCCTGTCTAAAATAATCCCWAGTACTTGTTAACATGTCTTACATCAAAATTTCAAACTGTATCCAAAGGTCTAAGAACACTGAGATAAACTATACTTGTCTCTCCTCCAGCCTTGACTATGCTTCTTATGAGAGTGAGGTTGTAAATCAGACGGAGAGATGGATTTTTTTTTTTTTGAGAGAGGGTCCTTGTTTAATGAGCAATCCACATTTATGCACAATTTCACTGCTTCAATAAAAACACAAAAATTGGCATGGAGCAATTCAACCTGGCAATTATTGTACTTATAAAAACTCAGACCATAGGTTTAGTAACTATTTTMTTAACTTGTGTCTTGATAGCATGGGATTCTTCCAGAATTGTTTTGTCTGCATTTTAGTGGTATTGCAATGGAATAAAGGCGTTAATCCCCTCCATGAATACATGGGCAATTAAAACAATAGTTTTAAAGCTGTCTCATCTCTAAAAGGATACCCAAATCAACCAACCAAAACCACAATTTTTTTTTTTTCAAATAATGAGTGTTATTAAATGTATTTTGCAGACAGATCAGTAAGATCAATATTGGATATGTCTCCTGATGCATATACCAAATCTTGCACTAAAGTTGGTGTGGGATTTTTTTATATTTATTTTTTGTGGGTTTTTTTTTGTTTGGTTTTGTTTTCTAGAAAGCCAGAAGTAGGTACTTTTCTTAATAGATATTAYTTAAAGAGAGGATTTCTCTTAGCAGAGTATTAATGTACTTGGGTCATAAGAGCTGCATCTTGACCTCTCCACTTCTGATGCAAGTGAGTCATGATAAAACTATCTCCTGTTCTGCAGCTGGAATTGCATTAAAATGGAATTGCAGTGTTCCTCATCTAGTAGATCTCAAAGTGCTTTGAGAACGTGAGAAACTCTTTGTTATTCAACAGATGGAGGAGAAAGTAGTCAGATTAGATGGCTCCTATTGCTCAGCTGCAAAGCAAATCAGTGATCTGCTTATGAACAGATTTATTGAAGAAATAGATTCTTCGCTTTGGGGGATCTGCTTAGCTGAGGTGGTATTTTTTGACCTTTAGGGAATAGATTATGAGTAAGTTGTTTTAAGAATTCAACTGTCAATATAGTGCACATTTGGTATAGATACCCTTACAAGTCTGTAAACTCACTTAGTGAACCACCTGGGTATAGGCAGGCATCCTGGTACCAAGTGACAGGAAAAGTAGGCTTCATCCCTTGAGCTCAGGAGCACTGCCTTAGGCCAGCCCTGCAGTTTTGCCTGTCCATGCTTTTTAACATTGATGTTAGACGAATATGTGTGACTGTACTTCCAGTACCTAGAACTCTCGTGGGACCCTCTTTTTAATCTGACATTTAATGGCCCCTTTTCCCTGTGCTTGAGACTAGACTTCCATGCTATTAGTTTACAGCTGTGGTCCAGGAAAGATGAGACTTCACTAAGATATACAATACATAAAAAATGTTTCTGACACATTGCAGTGGCAACACTGTATTGGTAGGCTCTGCTGTCCAGGGAATAAAGATCATTCTCTGCTCTGTCCTTTAAGCCAGYGCTGCTGTCCTGAGAGGGCATTTACAGCATTCTCAGCTCAGAAAAGTAAAGACATCAGTGATGTGCTCTTCGCAAATGTGTGTTAGCCAACAGAATGTTGGCTTTTCTCCTGAGCTGTCAGATAACTGGAGCTTGCAGAAGAAAATAGGATTCCAAATACAGARGAAGAAATCCTTGAGAGAATTTGTTGTTCACAGTATCTAAAAAGCTGTTTTTAAACAGTATTGAAATTCATCACAGTATTTTGACAACATCAAACATTGAATACAACCAGATAAAGCTAGAAATAGGTTCTTGTGGATGATGCATTTAAGTTGACTTAAATTGGAAGTTTCTTTGAGGCTAAAGGCATAATGTGACTAAAATATTTTTCCACCTTGTCTAGATATTAGAATGTGGGAATCACGTATTTTAACAGGATGCTGATACTTTTTACAGTTACTCAGGGTGATTACTGCTTAGCAGGAAATTAAGACATTTCATAACAAGGGAATTTCTGTGTCTTTTGTAAGAAAGGAGTCATCTGCCAGGGATTTTCAACAGGAAATTAATAATTCATAGCCAGTGCAGTGCACCAGGTCCATTTCCCATTTCTTTTWGGGCTCTATAGCCACAATAGGATGTACTTCTGTCACTACAGAAATGAAAATATAACTCTGAATGTTTAAAGTTGGCTTTTGTTTTGAATAAGATAATTTTATTTTGACAGCCACTTTTACTGATTGTAATATTTGAGTATTTGTTTGCATAAAYTGGGAGTCAGGTACATTTCTTTCAGTGCTTTTTTTATGACCAAAATAAGTCAATAAAAGTCATATGCATGTAGAGTAGCCTTTTAGGACTAAGCTATTAGGTTCCTGTTAGATTTTTCTAAGCATGGTGTGTAACGGATTTCTGTGTTGGTATGTTTCTATAAATAAAGGGTTAATATGTTTTTATAAATAAATCACATTTTTATGGGTGTGCACATTTGATTTGTTTTCTATTATTTCTTTACTCTTAAATGTCACTAYATCCAGAGCACACCAGTATATTCCATCTTCATGGGATACTTATCTCTTAAGTATTAGGGTACCTGTAGTTTCTTAACCTGTACTTTGCCTGCTGGAAGCAGATTTTTCCCCCTGACTTTTTCTTGTTAATGTTAATCTTTACATTTTTACACAACAGACAGTTAGTTCTTGTAAACCCATACTATATTAAAATGTATTCAGCTCTTTGCAAAAGGGCTGAATAAAATTCTTCAATGATGCAACAGCTGCATAAATATGAAATCTGCTGAAATGGTGTCTTATAAAGGGAGATTTTGCCAAACCTGCCACGTTCTTTGGGTGTACAGATACCCCTAGACAGTCAAGAGACTCTGGTTTCTAAATCTATTTGGTTATTCCGGAAAGCTCCTTGCAAGGTTTAACCCGACACTGTGAAGAGCTATACAAAGTGCAGTTAATCCCTCCAGCGGGTAGCTGTGAGTGGGCAGGCTCTGCTGAAGGGTTTGCTTTGATGTGAGTGCAGTTTGCAGCTTGCGGCCTGTCAGCACCGCCTGAGGGACAGAGCGCTGGGCCCGCGCCTCAGGTACTGCCACTCCTCCTTCTAAGAGATCAGGCTCAAGGATAGATTCCAAAATCTGTGGAAAAGTGTTCTTTTGTCATCCTTTAACATGCTGAGGAACTTGCAATTTTCCTTGTTCTGCTTTTAATTCACTGACCTTACAACATCAGTGCACTTATTTTGGTGTGAACAGGCCTGAGGCCAACAAAAGCAGGAAATAAAATGAAGCAGTGACTAGAAAATTGTGAATGAGCARGGAAATCACAGAACTGCCTGCTCACTTGTTTTAGTGAGCAAATATTACTGCAACTTATGTACTGAACAAATGAGACTGTTCCCTAGTCCAACAAAAATTGCAGAATTTACCAGGTGAGCTGGTCATATATAGAAACAGTGGTCAGTGGTTTCCCCTCAGCCCTTGGCTTAGAAGAAAACTCAAATTCAGCAATTWCATAGCAATTACGTCACTTTATTAAAGCAAATTAYGAAAATATAGGAAATCTACCATCAMTCAAAACATTRGTACTTATGTTTCAGTCAGTGAAATTTGGTGCATTCTATRTATTYGTGTATTCTGCATTTTTAATGCAATTCTATTTTTYATTGTGAATAATTAAATATACAAAGAGATTCTTTTAAAAYGACAGGGTAWAAACTATTTATATTCTAGGTTGTGTTAAACATACTGCTCTATAGGTCTGCTGTTGATCTTAAGTTTACTAAARTTAGCATCTATGGTGCAACTTAGAGAAARCAGAAGGGAAATTGTTTCTTTTAATTTCAAATTTCACRCATAAATCAATGTAAAATTTTGAACAGTTTTGGTAAGAAAGGCCTGTGGATATTTTGACTGTTGCTTGATTTTTTAAAAAATGCAAATATAAAAGGTTTTTTTAAATAAAATAAATAATACAGTACCACTCTGACATTTTTTCAGATGAACAATTTTCCAGAAGATTACAAGGCTGAGTAGTCAGTTTTTGAGAGGTGGAGTATAGTTTAGTTGGTGGGCCTGCTGTGATTGGAATTGATTAATGGGTGTTGTGATAAGCATAGAAACAGATCAGTGGCAGCTTATCCTGCTTTCAGCTGTCACAGCTGTGCCTCTTCACTCTTCTTCTGGCCCTATCACACTCCCTGGCAGCCTTTAAAGTACCTCCTTCCCAGTGGAATTTCTGCAAATCATCTACTCAAATGCCAAGATACCCTAGAAGCAGCTGTGTCTGAGAAAATTTGTTCAGGCTCACATATTTGTTGTGATGAAGAATATTACGTTAGAGAATCCTGCCCTCCTGCAGGAGGAAGCACGCTGTGCCATACCCTKAAGAGAGAGTTAAATGATGATTCTGATGGCCAGGTGGGCTCCTTAGTGGAGAACTTTCAGCCCTGGCTGCAACAGAACACAGTTTGTAAACCTGCTGGCTAAGAGATATTGCTGCTGCTGCTTGACACTTGCAATAAATAAGCATTGAATGTTAATTTTATTGCTAATGGCTTGATAGAAGCAATGCTGTTATGTGTTTAAAATCCTGGTAGGGGCCTTTTTTTGTTTTAATATTCACAAGATTTTTAAAGACAGTTTTAAATGCAGGTTTTAGAGCTTCTGAATGWGTTTGGAAAATATTTGCCCAGTTTCTCTTATGGGAACTCTGATCTCCAGTGTGATCACAGATGCAGATAGTTGATAGGAATCATGCAATTTTAACAGGAAATTATGGGTATRTGGATTTTATACCAAATAAAGGTGGGACCCTGAGGTGCCTTCCAAGCTGGCATTCAATGAGCCAAACTTCTTATGGAACTTCATGGATTTGAGCAGATAGTCTAGTAATTAATTGGTTTTCAGGATATGAGACTTAATGCTCTGTAGGATTTCTCCTATTAGTTATAAAAATATTTTGTTYATTTTATTGGAAAGTGAATAAGCCTTGAGCATGGAAATAATGGTAYTCTTTCTGGACATTTTGCAGATTACAATACCTAGTAAATAGCAAATAATCATTTTAGTAAATAGCCTTTTTATGAAATCTCTGGGTGCTGTAAATCATTRTTGGCTTCTCTGAATGCTTTAAATGCCTGAGGCAGTTATACCAGAATTATCAATAAATATTAAAAAAAATATTTTGATCACACTCAGGCAAATTAAGTCTAAACTTAGAAGCAAATAATGCACACAGAAGGTCTCATCTCTGGCTAAATCTGCAGGATGTCTGACTTTTCCCTCAAAGTAGTAYACAGTTTATCCACTGTGGCAGTCTGTGAACAAGAATAAGTTTAGACTATTTTTTGGGAAAAGAAATAGTTACAACTTAAAAAGATGGTTTGTTAGGTTTCTATTGTAAGTGCATGTACAGTTCCTGTGTTGTTTATTTAGAGTCAGCTAAGTCACATCAGTAGAAATCTACCTCTCAGTGAGACTAAAAAAAAAATCTYACTTTAATTTTGAATTATATTTTACAGATGAATATATCTAAGACTCTTTTGTAAAATCTTGTTATTTATTTATTCTACAATTATATCGTATGTCAGCTGTGTCTTGTAATGTCTTCCGGCATATGAAAGCAAACAAAGTCATGTTACATTAATGACTTGTCTGGGGCTGCCTGCCTATAATTCCATGCTCCTTTGCTRTAGAAAAAACATGACCCCGAATCTTAAACAGCTTTTGAATAATGTACCTACAATTTTGATATGACAAAAAAGTTCATAGTTTTATGACTTAGTGATTTCAGTTTTCTTCATTCAGTGGGTATTGYTTCAATTTAGATTTGCAYGTTCTGCATTTAAAAAAAGAAGTGGATATTTTAATTCAGTACAACTTAAAAATCCTCTGTTTCTATACTATCTARTGCTGCCAAAATTAAAGAGTTTAAATGAGAACTGATTAAAAGGAAAGAAAAAAGGTGATTATATGTTGTTCACATGTAGTGTAATTGTTAAGTTTTTCACATCTTGATCTGCTACAGGGAGATTTGTTCTCTGGGAATTCAGCTTGCACTTTTGTCCTTCCTGTGATTTCTTATTTCAAGCTTGATAGAGAAAGCATCCACTGTTGTATCATTTCCTTAGTGCTAACAGCTTTTATTCTCCTCAACAAGTGTTTACAGMAAAGTGTTGATGCTTATTAATCTGTTTCTTGTCTTACAAATGTGCTTATGCATGATTTGTGGTGAAATTGGCATTTCTGACAGCTCTCAGTGTAATCTGCATAGCACAACAAGATTGTTACATTGAACAGATGTGGCTTGGAGTTGTTATTCTTTGTAATTACCATCATTAAGTGAAAGCATGTGTCAATCAACTTTGTACTTTAAACACACCACTCATTTGTGAGACACATACATCTGCATTTCGGATACAGATCTAAAGTACTTGGGTTTGAAATTGATTTCTGTTGTTTCTGTTTAATACAATATTCCATGAGACACATAATGCCCAAAGATGTCAAAGCAACAGATCGTGAAGTGAAGAAAGGTTTTAGTGGAGGTTCTTCTAGATACCCTTTTTTTTTGTGTGGGGGGGAGAGTTGAGARAGAKAAGAGAGTGGTAAGAATAGCTTCATCCTCATTTTCTGTTGTAAAAGAAAGGCATGTAAGTTTAGTTTTATTGATTTCTAAAGTCACTCTCCTATCTTGATGTTGGATTATGACTTCCTTMTTTGAGGGAAGGAAGTTCTGTTTAGTTTGATTATTTGGGGGCAAAAATGAATCTGCAYCAGTAAACAGATACACTGCCTCTTAACATTTAATGTTTGGGTCATTAATGTTGCCAGGATATTGTCACAAATATTCATACTGGTAACAAACAGGATTAGATCAGGAAATTATATTTTGAGTAGAGTTGAAAACAAAGGTGTCTTAGCCTGATAGCAYAACAAATGACAATAGAATATGACCAAAGCACACAAAAGCATGGACATTTGGAGATGACATTGATTTTCTCCTTGTCTCCTTTTATGTCAACTTCAGTTCTTTGTACGAGAGATAATAGGGGTGATGGCACCTTTGTACTGGGGGTTTGTGGGTTTTTTTCACCCTCTGCTGTGATGTTTCTTCAGTGCCAAATAAGATGAACTTGCATATAAGCCACTACGTGACACTCTTCATGTTGAGGTGGAATGGGCTTCAGTTTTTGAGGGTGTTTTAGCCTCTACCTTTGCAATGAAAGTGTTTGTTATGTAATTTTTTGGGTTTTTTTCTTTTATTCTCCTGAATTAATGAAAGAGAAAAACCCAACATTTTTATCCTTCAATGTCCTCAGAACACATTCTTTTAGATCTTTGCCTTAAAGATGATTCCAGTATCCTGTATGTGGTGTGTGACTCGTATCTACTTTCTGACAYAAAAAGCATTGCACAACTATCCTTTGGAATATTTCATGAAAATAGATTGTTTAGATCCTGCCAGAGGCACATAGGATTTCATATGGATGCTGCTTATTTTTTAGACCCTAATCATTCTTACTGAATCTTCTTGAAGTACTGAAATAAAAATTTTTAAAAAATTATTTGAAAATTAGAAGCCAGATGAGCTACATCCAAAGATTAAATAATAAAGAAATAGGASAAGCTTGTAGCTTCTTGAAGCAGGKGGAATAAAATATTTAAGTATCTATGAGAAGAGAGGTAGCTTTCTGGCCTTCTGACCACTGAGTTCCTCTGAAATAGAAGCTACATTATGAAGAACATCTCCAGATGKTCCTAAAACTATTGTTATTTAAAATAAGCTGAAGGCATATTTTTAAAACTTTTGCTTTGGATTCACAAGAAACAAGGCTATATTGCACAAAAWTTTCTATATCCTTATGTCAACCCTTAGTGCTTGTAATCTGGAAAACCAGCTATCATAAGCATCCAATTTTTGACAACGTAGTACTCAGAATAAGTTTTTAAATTTATGTACTAATCTTTTCTTTCCCCTCTGCCTCCATGATATTATTTAAATGGAGAAAGACARCTGAAAACATCCTTGGTTTTGTTTTCAGTTAAATATCTGAGTAATTTATCATACTCTAGTTTAATTAGAAGCGATGACCAGACTCCGTCTTGAAGGTCTTTCCAAGAGTAAAGGATTCAATGGTTCCATGAAAAAAACCCAACTCTTGCCAGGGTCTTATTATCTTGGAAATGACCGAGGTTATTTTCTTTGGAAATGGCAGCAAAGGAGAACATAAATTTATATCACTTTAACTTACTTTCAATACATAAAATTAAGATCTTAAAGAGTAGCTTAATTTACTCTTATCCCCTGAAGCTATATTAGCTTGGAAGTCAAGAAAGGCATAAAAAAAATGTTGTTTGTAAAGATATTTCCCTGTTCCATATGTGCTTAGAGATAGGCTTTTGCAGGCATTCAGTGGTGTTCATTCCTTTTATACATGTTTTATTTATTTTACTTTTTAATGTAGAACCATAAACAAATTTAGCAGTAACTATTTAGGGATGTTGTATGTCCCTAAAATGGGATGTGTTTGAAATCTGGAACAGGCATATGTTATGCTGAGAATAGTAAATTTCTTGTAAAAATCCACCTATCAGGGCATTTTCTCCTCTTGAGGTGCATATATAGTTTTCATGAATGTTAATGAGGTTTATAGAACTGCAAAGGAAAATGTGCACCAGAGTATATGTTGTATATATGATATTAGCATCCCATAGGACTTTTGTATTCTCCTTTGTATGCTGTGGAACCCAGAGATGCACAAAAGACCAGCTTAAGTCTGACATTTTGTTTGTTGTATTTGGCATAATTGCCTTGGAGTGTAATTAGCTCCTGACAAATCCATTCCTGTCCCATTTTGGCAGTGATCTGGATATTTATTGATACATGTACATGTGAGCAAATCTAGTTGCCTAAATATGAATTGACAGCTGAAAGCAAGCTATTGCTTTCCCTATGGTTTATGCTGGGTTAAATGGATATTAGTAATYGTTTTAACTGTTGAAATTTCACTTTTTGTATTCCCATGACTTTAGCCTTGTTTTGCTTGAATACTAAAATTATCTTCAGAATAATAATGCGGTACACCTTGAATCCTTCATTCAGTACACATGCTTCAAACAGTTCTGCTTGAATTTAAGACCTATTCCAAAATGTGAAGGAAGCATTTTAGCTGTGGATAATGAGATCTGACAGTACCTGAGCTGCAGAAGGAGATGAAATCACTATCTATAGAAAATAATATTTTTTCTACATATTCAGGTTAAATGTGTGCAATCCTGGTCGCTGAAACATCTGTTTCTAGCTTGTTGTTCCTCATGGCTGCTTCTCAATTGGATTTCCTCAAGCAGGTCCAAAGCTTGTCACCTTAGCCAGGGTCTGTTAACTATCACCACTGGCCCCACATTAAGTAGGAGGTTCAGGGCTAAGCTAATAACTCTCCTGCCTTTCTGACTGATCACAGTGATTCTCCCTGTGGCTACTTATCATGCTGTGCTCCTATGGGAGTGTTATCTTCTTTGTCTCTTCTTCCTCTGGGAATTATTTTTGTTTTCTTCATTCCTAAGTTTTTCAGGTGCTAATTCTGAAAGCCTTGTCACTTTCTGAAGCAGTTGTTTGATTTCTGTCCATTCTTTCTCCCTTATCAGTTTTGTKCTCTCTCACATATCTAAATTTTGCTGCTTTCCTTTTCTTGTAAAGAAAATGTAAGGACTGTAAATGCAACTGCTAATTTTCAAAGCAGAAATTATAACAAGACATGAGGCAGAATGGATGCAATAAAAACATGAACCTAACGTTGCAATGCTAGCTTGTGTGAAACTTGAATCAATTKCTCTGTTGACAAAGGTGAAGTTATTTTAATGATTTTCCTTTAATCTACAGAGCTGCTTAACATTTTAAYGTGTCCTGTGTTGCTTATGAGGCTGTACCAACCAGGAACTTTCTAAGAGAGCTCAGGATGGTAGAGGGAGAGCAGAACCTGCAAAACTGCTGATTTATGGTCATTGGCTGCCCCAGAGACTCATGTAAAGCTTCATCAAAGTCTATGAAATTGTTTTGGTTATCTTTAACGGGCATTGAGTAAGGCCCAGAACAAATATCAGGGCATTCAGTGAGGGCTTCTTGCTTATTGAGAATTTTAGAAACTTGGTGGTGGTGCAGGCAAATCCATGTATCTTCTCTGGAAATGTTTCTGTGGAATCATATCATAGAGATTGCTGACCTATGATTGGGACGGAAAAAAAGCCATAAAGAACTTTCATCAGATTTGAAAAGTGTATCATGCTGGATACAATGTGCTAAGAATTTGAGAACATGGACAATTAAAACCAAGTAAATTTAATTCTCACATTGGGCTCTGATGTGCTGWTTTGGCTTTTAAATTCTCCCTGTCTTGGGCATGATGCTTTATGTCACCTGTATTAACTGTTCACTTGCTAAATGGAAAAGACACAGTTGTAAAGTGTTTGACAGAGTTTGTGTTTAAGGGAAAACTGAAACCAGGAGGGAAAAAAAAATTGGTAAAGAGAAACAATATTGTTATCTTTGCAGGTTTTAAGTCTGGAAAAAAGCTTTCTGGGTCATGAATAATACTGTAGAGAGTTGAAATGTTGTTTTACCGAGTGAAACTAGTCTGTTATCCAGTCCAGCTTTGTTTTTTGTCTGCATGTGAAGAGATCAACACAAGGATACCCCTGTGTCTTGTGAATGGTAGCATTTTGATTTGAAAACAAGGGTAAACATTGCATAACCCCCACACACTTGTCTTTCTCACCTTTTATTTTACTGTACTATGCTTAGTTTGGGATTAGTCAGATAAGTCACAAAACCTGGTATAAGCATGGACATGGAAATACAGCCCCTCAGTGAACAGCTAGTTTTTCACCCTACCAGGATCTGCTTGCTTTCATTTTATCATGCCAAAAATTGTGAAGGCTGAACTGAGTTATTAKGCATTCTTGAAAAATTTTAATGATCTAAAATAAGATCTCTCCAAATCTATCAAGCAACAATGGTATTTTCAATCTGTGATGTAGTACTGCAAACTCTTACATCTCTTTTTAGGGTCATGAAATGAAGGAAAATTAGTGATGACAGCAGATGAGAAATGGGATCTGAACTGAGATGGAGCCCAAAAAGGAGTGATCCCCAAACTGCTCATAAGGTAAGTCTCACAAGGTGGCATAGCTTATATCATTAATAGCTATAAGTGAACATAAGAGAACTGCAATGACTAWGAGCACTGGAGACTGAAATGTGAAGAAAATAATGGCAAAAATTAATAAGGAGAGATGACTGGGAGAATGTTACAGGAAGAGGTAGGGACATCTGGGAAACATAACAAAATATGTAAACAATCAGAAAGCAATTGAACACCCAAACCTCTGTGATTGTGCACTCCAGACAGGGCAGACACCAGGAAAAGGGAGTAAGGACTGCCATCATAAGAGTTCTCTTGCCAGTTAACAAACTCAAAATTATTTTTAATTTCTTCCTTTAATTTCTTGCTCACCTATGGGTAGTCATTTCATTGTTTCTTACTGTCCTTTAGTTGTAGTGTACTTTTGAACCTCATCCTTTCCGGCCCATCCTCCTCTTTCAATTCTTAATTTATTGTTCTACTTTTCCTAAAATATCTGAAGCTCTCTTCTTTAAACACTATTTGGGTCACAAGTGGTGTGGAAAGGTTGCATTGAAAGGGCTACTAGAAGAAAATTCTTATCAGAGTTTTATTCAATTTTTGTTCATTAACATTAAAAAATTTAGAATGTTATGTAAATATAAAAYGTTACTAGCCAAACTCTTACTATGACTTACTCTGGGTCTCATTCYTAGCTGATGAAATTAGAACAGTGATCTACGTGGTCAGGTCAGCTGAGCAGTGTCAGGCAGGAGATTCATTATTTCAATCACTAAAATTTGCTGGGAAGATTAGTGAAACTCCCACCCTACGTAATGGCCACATTTTAGTTTAAGTTGTGTGTAGTTTATTCCCTTCAGAAAGTCTGAACAAGGCCACTTGAACAAAATTCCGAAGTGGAGAAGCCCGTTTTCCCTTCATTTTTTATCTGCAACATCAAAATTAATTTAGTAGGGATAGAACATTACAAACACTAATGAACAGTAAACAAAAACMGTATTTGTCTTTCTTGCTGTGGTAGTAGTCTGTATTGTCACTTAAGCACACAGAATAMTAAAAAATATTGCTCAGAAGAAAATAAAATATTGCTTTTTAAAGCATATTTTAATTAATTCTGCAAATATCAAAAATATGGCTCTGACCATGTAGAGGAAAGCAAAGAAGGGAATAAGAGAAGGAAAAGATGACAAGAAAGTTATTAATGCGTCTGTAATGATCGGAAGTTTATTCTAGGGTTGAGGTAAAACTTAATGGTTCATAAATAGCAAATTCATTATGTTTTTAATACTCAGGTTATATTAACACTATATAACATCTTTATGGTACCATTAGTACCACTTAATCCTAAACTAAGTTTGGAAATAAACATTTCCAAATCTTTTCTTCATGBAACAATTGGCTAAATAAATTATTTTTACAATAAATATTACCTGATTAGTGTATAGCTCATTCAATCATACACTGACTTATAAATGTTTTATGCCAACTCTTGTGCAGAGTCCTTAAATGTTAACAAATTAATTTATTTTAAAGGCCGTATCAAGGTGAAAACACCAGGGCCCTGGGCAGCAGGACAATACATCACAGAGCCATTTCTCATTCAGTCACAGTAATGGCAAAGGATATGTTAAGACATAAAATGTGATATGGTTTGTTAAATATTCATTTATAATTTGCATTCATTATTAAATCATGTGTTAGAACTAATCTTTAATCTCAAAAATACATAATGTGTCATGAAGTCTATTTGAAAACATAACAATAAATATTTTATGCTTTTTATGTTGCTTTTTAAAGGTTGACTAGAATACACCAAAATACTTGTCATTAATGTAATTTAATTATTCCAAGGAGATTTGGTCTACACTGATGCTGATTTCAATAATTTATTTCAACCTTTAGGTCAATATAAAATAAATACATGTTTGGGAGATGGGCTSTTCCATGATTAATGACAATTTAGCTCCCCCAGTCCTCCATAGCARCACTGTAGCTCATTGTCTGTAACGCTGGCGGTGCAATGCGGTGCTCCAAGGGTTGATTTTGCCGAGGTCCCGAGCAGTTTGCTTGGTGATTACAGTGCAGCTGTTCCACTGCTTGTGACTGCAGGAGATCGCCTTTCTATGGCACAATCGCTCAAACATTTGCACTGCTGGGAGGTGCACTGCCTACAGCGTCATATTTGCAGAATATCCCTGCAACTGCTATTCCAGTTCTAGCTCAGACCCTGAGARGAAAGGCCTGCATGAGAGGGGTGAGGGTGACGGAGAAGTGATTTGTATTATAGGAGACTAGGAGCTACTCAACGAACCATGTAAAAACAGTTCATTAAAATGTTGATGTGCTTGGCTGCTTAATGCAAAGAGAGCTTTATTGCTGTCTTATAAAACCTCAGTAACTTCAGGTTGGAGTCAGATTGATGCATCTGCAGTAACTCAGACAAATACCCTGTTTAAGTTAAGAACCACCAAAAAAAATTTGCAAGAAACAATATTCTTAGTCTTACTTCCAAACTAAAGCCCACTTGAGTATTTATTTCGTACAACTACAGTAAAAGATTTTTGGAATGAGCTACCATGTGTGAAGATTTCCCTGGATCTGCTCAACCCTGACATGTGTGTTAGGTGGGATCTGAGGTGTTTGGGCATTTGCTAATTCTGCAGCTCTTGTGCCAAGGCCCGGGGAATTCTTGGGATGTGCTTCAGGTATGTACTGTGTCCTGTATGTGCCCTTTACACCTTTATATATGGCTCTGGAAGAATTCTGGTTATCCTACTTTTGGAGACTACTGTAAAAAAAAAAAACAAAAAAAAAAACCAACCAAAAAAACCCCAGAAATCAAACCTCTAAATGATACATCCCATTTAGCTGTTGACTTGACATATGAGTAAGCACTTATTTGAAAATAACTACATCAGTGAAATGCCCTKGTTTGTTTGTCCTGGATGAAGTGTGTGATTGTCCTAATTAGATGCTATGGGATTAATATTAGTAAAAGCAAATRCCCAGTAAAATGAAGCTTCCTGGTTCCCGTAAGAGACACTGGCAGAGAAGGCTACAGTTCTTCACACTACTGAAGTKGTTCACACTAGTTTAGCAGGCAAAGACGCTCTGCAAGGAGTGACATCCTGGCGATTGGCCAAAAGCAAAGAAGTTGGCTTGCAGGGGAACCCTAAGAACAGTAGATGGAACTGTCTGGGAAGCCGTGCTGGGTCTCCCGAGAACTTGGAATGCCTTGGGTGGTGATTAATAAAATAACGAAGCAAWCCTCCCTCCCCAAAAGCAGYGCCTTCGTTGAACAGTAAGGAATCKTCTCTTATTACTCCCATTCTTCTGAAAACTGCTAAGAGAGGAAAGGAATCTCTTTAAAAGATGCATAGTCAGAGCAAACCCCTGACTCCTAATCAGMCACATCCTCTCCCTATCCTTCTGGAGAATATGGACCATCAATTTCCCCATAAGATGAAGGGGAGGCAAAGCAATAGTTTAGCATCCTATGCATTATCTCTCTTTTTATGATTACAAATAGAGCACTTATGTTCACTGACCCATATCTCATACCAGACATCAGTAGCCAGGTCCAGATTTAGGTTATTGTTCCAGCATGGAATTAGGCCATGCSATCAGAATCAAATCTATCTAATATGATCACTTGATTGTGACATTTCTTACTGGGGCTCTATGTATGCACCACTGAAACTTGAAGACATAAAGCAAATGCTCTTCAGGCCCAAAAGAACAGTTGTCAGTGCTTTCACAATGAGCTCCAGAAAGGCTGAGGAGRCACTCTCTATTGGGTTAATTAAGCTGTCCTTTTGCTTGCAAGTTTAAAAGGAAAAAGTGAGTTTTCTCCCCATGTGGTTTTCCCAGCTTTCAGCTGTARCTCTAAGCTTAAACGACCCTCAGTCCTGTAGCATATCAACTTGATGTTTATAATTGATTGCTAAACATTTTTTTTCAGCTTGTTAAATGGTAAGGAAAAAAAAAGTAATATGTGAATGTTGATTAAAGTGCTTTTGTAGAGAGGGGTCAGAGATATTAGCAAGTTAAAAAGAAAGTGTGAGCTCTGCTGTGCTATGGTACTTCTAACCTGTATGCTTTATTTTGTGTAATTGATGCCATGTGTTTACTCTGAGGACAATTTTGTCAGGTTTCAAACTGCAAATATTGAAATGCATTTAGAGTAGGGTATGCTTCAGTAAGGACACTATGCAGAACGCTCAGCAATGTAGATTGCTGGTATTTATAATGGAAATGATTATAAAAAGAATAATTACAGTAGCTTATAATTGTGTGGTGAAGTAAGAGGTAAAAATATCAAGGTGTAAAACCTCAGAGTAACAGTAAATCTGAAATGGATTAAGACAGACATTCAAATTAYAATTCTCAGTAATTTTGTTTTCATTGTAATTTGTTGAGTTTTTTTAATAACTGACATAAAACATAATGTGTTTTTCAGGGGTTTGTGATAGCTAGGCAAAAAGTAAAACCTGTCACAAAATCTTTGTAGCTTCTTTTATTGAGAAAGGCACGATGCTGGTATAAGCACAAATTGAAAAACATTCTGACCGTACATCCAGAGGTTTTTGTAGTGACTGGTATCTGCAACAGGACAAATAATTTATAAGTTTGTTAAAAGGCAAAGAATAAATCCACAGTACTTGTTTGGGAAACAATGTCTGAAAAGTTTAATAAGCACAACTTTTTAATACCAACATGATTRTCTATATTTTTTTCTTTAAATCATTAGCATTGCCAAAGAAAAGGTGGAACTTGCTAGTGTTGCTCTGCCAAGTTAGATATCAATGATATTCACAGGATTAGAATAAAACTTTGGTCGTTACTATTTCTCTGCTARCCATGCCACTTAATGCTAGTCACAAAAAGCTACGAGTTGTGCACAGACACATCTGACAGTGAATATAAACTCAGATCTTTGTGTATATATTGTTGAGTAACTAATGCATAAAAGCAAGTTTTAGTTTGCACCARTCCAAGCAGGACTTGAAACAGTCATTTGGGGGTGAAAAGTTCAGTGGTCTATAGAATTTCTGAACTGTCCCCTTCCTCTCCATAGCTTGGTTTGTCTGTTTTTCCTAAAAAATCTAAATGTAGAAGCTTTATTTTATTGAATACWTTAACAATAGATTTAAACATAATTTAGTTCTCTGGAATGTGGTAGTTCAACAGTTATTTTACAAAAGGATGTTCTATATTTGTATCTATGCTATTGGAAATTTGACAGAGTATTTGTCTGGATGCTAAAGTCTAGCAGGCATTTGATATTATTAAGTCCTAATGTTATTTTAATTGGTAATGTAATCTGCCAATTATATGTACCACTTATAGGAATGAGACTCAACAGAGGTGATTAATTTTAAAAATTGCTCAGCAAGATGTATTTCAATTTTGAGATTTTATATTATTTTTCATGTAATCTAAAACTGTAAATGTTAGTAAGAGAACCCTAATCTTATGGGGTTCCCCCATTTACCCATAAAAAGGAACAATGTTCTTAATGTTGGAAGTTTTATTTTGATATTTCTAAAGAAAAGAAAAATTGGGTTTAATTAAAAATAAACTAGTCCTTATTAGGGTACCACTTTTAAAAGGTTTTGAGCCTGTCACAACTTTTTRGCTGCATAGGACAATATGAGTTAGCTAAAATGAATTTAGAATCAAAACCAGACAAARGTTACAACCAATAAATCCTCTTGTAGCGGTAAAATGATTGGGAAAATTTTTAGYGGAAATGAGAAAGGAATATCTCCCTTAACAGGAGGCATGGTTTATTTTTAAATTTTGCAGAAAATTATGACTAAGATAATTCTGTCTTTTTAACTGCACAGAATCTTATTTATACAAAATTAGCTATGTGCCTGACTTTAGCTTGAAAGCTTTGTAACTTGGACAAAATGTTTCTGGAATAAGTTTCATTCAAGACAGCAGAACAACAGTGAAGTTAGAAACATGTTTGTGTCTTTTTTTCATGACTAGCCCATGTCTATTCTCTATGAAATTGATGTCAAAAAAGTATTATATATTTTCAGTGGGAAATAGAAGGCTGCCCTCTACTATCCTTGTCAGGACGTCGTATCCCTTTAATCATACTTTTCATTTCAGTACATTGAAATTTCCGTTACCAAGGACAACATCATAAATAAAAGTGTTTGTGAAATTTTTACCTGCAGCTTCCTAACTTTGTGCATTAAGCATGAGACTAGCASAGAGGTGGTCAAATGTGAAAATTTATAATCATTTATTACGTACGGCTGAAGCGAGAAGGGAATAAAAGCGTGAAGGCATACATCTATAAACTGGAGCAGAAAAGCTTAAATGAAAAGTAAAGTGAATTTCTGTGTCTTGTCATAAAGTAATGAGAAGCTAGAGCTTTATTCATAGCAACCCAAGATGCATTTACTCTCAATCTAGCTTTAGCAGTAAATGCTTCCCTGATGTATTGCTTCGGACTTACAAAGAAATATTTGTGCTCTACATAATAGTATAGTTAGGAGAATTACTGCATGGCTGAGGAGATTCTATAAAGGTTTATAGCTGGTGCTGTTACTGTAATTTAATCACAATGTAGCTAATGTAGTACTTTAATATCGCACGTTACTTTTTTATTTACCATTTATTAGTAGCTGACAGTCAATCATCACCACATCATAAACAAATCACACAGGATTCTGTAGGAACCCTGAAGTTCCAGAACAGATGCACTGTAGTTCTTACATGTGCTCTATAATGAACTAGACATCAAATTATTWCTTAATGGAATAATCATGTAAGTCAGGGTTCTTGTTTTCAGTCCAGCAGCCAAAGAAAATATTTTAAGCCGTGAATACAAATAGCATTGCATAGTGTGCATACATGTTTRATGTAACACACCAACCATTTACAAGCAATACAGGAGAATGTCTTCAAAATCATGGAGAAGGCTCTGGTAAAAGACACCGTGTACAGGAATTTGMACAACCTGATGAATAAGGTTATACAGACTAAGATTTGTGCTTTCACATTTTCAGGCACCTTTTTGTTAGGTTTGCTCTGATTGGTAAATTGAGAAAGTAAATGTAGCAGAGTCCACCAGGTGCTCTTGAGGCACTGAAATCACAAAAAATATGTTGAGATAAGAAGGATTTTTTTATCTTAGGAATGATAATTCTATCTTTATTGTCCTTTTTAGATTCACTGTAGGATCAATTTATCCCAGATTTGATTTCGTGATCAGGTTTTAGTGYAGAATCACAGGTATTTATCTGAAGTTGCTTGTGTTAGCAAAATTAAATGCTGATTGGAACTCTGAAAGCACTGCCTCTTTGGACTGAAAACGGTGGTTCTCTCAAGACCCTAAAGATCTTTTAATTGCAAACAAACTCTTTGTTTTTCAGCCCACTCCAGCTGTGGGGGAATGACTAGTAAGSCACATCAGACTGCCATGCTGATTAAAATGTAGCAGTAATAAGCCCCACAGAGATGTGTGTGTGTAGGCTGTTGGTGCATTCCTGGGTGTGCTGCAAAGGAACAGCCGGAAGACYGAGCACCTTCAATCACTTGAAAGGCTTGCCAATAATTCTAGTAATGCACACCATGGCATGGCTTAGTGCTATTAGAATATGTCTCTCTAATGCAAATTTCATGGAATTTACCCTTTGATGGTGAAAAATTCCTCCAAGAAGAAAAATGTAAAATATTTGGAGGAGGTATAGGAGAAACCCCCCTGATTTGCCATTAAATAAATTAGAATATTAAATCTCCTCTTTCATTCAGCATTGAATTGTTTATGTCCACGGGTTCTCCAGACCAACTGGACATTTCCAAGTATTAAATCTGATGCAAATTAATTGCTGTTGATTTGACTTTTCTTAAGTGACTTTAAAAAATAAAAAGAAAACAACCCTTTCCACTTTTCTATTAGCTGGAGCCTGTGAGCACTCTTTTCCCTAAAACTGCTGCACAAATATTTTAGGTCCCATTAAACTCTTGAGTTTATGAATTTATTGACCCTTTGATATATTTTTAAAAGGAACCTGAACCACTATGATCTTGCCTTGTAGTTAGGTCAGGTAAATGGATAGTTGTGCCAAGCACAGGCAAATGAAAATGGCTGCTGCATCTTTAAACATAGAACTATTGGTAATATGTGAAAAAAATATTGTCAAAGGAAGACACCAGTAGAAAATCATACTCATTTCAGCTTCTATCTTCCTTTTTGCTTTTGAATGGCTCTCTATGAACAGTTGCTTTCAGCACATCCTCAAGTGGTCACCAAAGATCCAACTTAAATCACATTGCACAGAGACCAGTTAACTTTTAGACACTATGTGCTATTCTGACTGCTGTAACTTTTAAGACCATTTTCTGGATAAATTGACAATAAATTGAACTGCAGACACTAACCTCTATTTTTTAGAGGATTTAATACCACGTGCATTCAATGAATACCTTTGTGTCAATATCTATTCAAAAACTATATTGATCATAGAAAGCTGTAGAAGGATTGTTTCTTTTCAGAGTTATTTTTKAACAATTATTCTGCTGCCTATGTTTGGGACAAAGTTTCTGGTATTTAGTCCTTCTGTTGTAATCTAATTTTACTGCACCTGCCTGATGCAGTCTCCTAATGATACTTTTCTTCCTCTCTTCTGGTTTGATTCTTTCCTTTTCTGGTGTTGTCCTTACTTTCCTCACACACCTGCTGATAATGTTATCCCTGTGTTCCTATGTCTTACCTGGAGTGGTTGCTTTCCTTTTTTTGCTAATCACATGAGCAAAGTTAAGAAGGATGCCACTATGAGGAGTGGGAAGGCTGGCAGGAAAATGTTCCATGACAGTTATGGAGGGTCACTGGGATCTGAAAGAGGTGCGGCAAAGCAAAGTGACACAGTTCTTTGGAGTATAAAACTTAAATGTCTGCTCTCCATAAAACTTTTTTCCAAAAAAATATTTCGGGTGTTTTTTGCTGGTTTTTGGTATTGGTGGTGGCYGTTTTTGTCCCTTTAAAACCCTTCCCTCCCCAATTAAATGTTTTTATTTATTTTGACATGAGAACAGAGATCATATGCATTTTGGGTCAATCCTGAAGTAYCAATTAATAATTTCAGCACCCATTTTCAGGCAGATTTTCAGACTGAAAAATCAGTTATTTATACAGCCATACAGTTCAATAGGGTTTGTTTTTCATAAGAGGAGTGCTATGAGTTATTTTTATTCATTATATCTGAGATGCTRGTTTATATTTAGTGTTTTTTTATCTTTTTCTAAAGGTCAACTACCACCCTCAAGTGAACAGTTTAAGGATTCACAGCACACTATCGGAAAATTGTGAAGAGTCCTTCAAAGCACGTAAGCACAGTGGGTTTTACTGCCACAACACATGAACGAAAGCAAAATTTCAAACCCATCGTGGCTTTTACAATCATGTGGGCAGGRCTGGATCATGAAAGGACACAAATTGTAAACTGCACATAATTTCTATGCAACAAAGTGTAAGGATGACTCTTGGAAACTATTTTCCCATGACCATTTTTAGACTTAGAATAAATTTYGAAGTTTCTCTCTCTAAACAATCTACTGTATATGTAACATGTGGATGTTTGGTTTGGAGGCATCTGGCTTTTTCCTTTTATTTAATCAGAATTACCATCCATCCTTTTGAAAATTTAAAAGACAGAAAAACAGGCAGGGATATAAAACCCCAAACTTGCACGTTTCTGGGTAGTTGTTCATTCAGCTAAGAGTTTCAGATTGACACCATGACATCAATAATTTAATACATCATTTTGAAAATACAAGTGTATTATTATGGGACCATCATCTATTTCCCAGATCTGCAACAGCAGTTAAAGTCTAACTCATTGAGAAACTGATTTTGAAATCAGTACAGAGACCTCTGAAGACCTCTACAATCTGGACCTAAGTGACTTATCTCTCCCARAAATTCAGAAATAGAAATGTGTTGTATCTGTTAAGAACTAGCATTCAAATAATTTCTGAGGACAGCATTTTTTATGAATGTGTTTTAAGGCAGTTATTGAATCAACAACAGGGCAACAWTAATATCTGAAAATCACCAGATACAGTGATCTCCCTCTCCAATGAAAAGGTGAGTATGATTCAAGAGAAGGATTTGCTGTTCTTGCACTGGAGGAGCTACAGACAGCACTCAGGGCTGTCTTTATGCCTTTTTCTATTAACTCAAGGAGGAATTTGTACCAATAACTGTACTGTTGTGAGCTAAGAGCCTTCCCTGCACTCAGGCGCATCTCCTGTTTGAAAGCCCAAYGGGGTTCTGCTAATTGAAGATGGCAGCACCAGGAACCTAAACTAGAAGAAAAAGGTGTATTCGGGATGAGGCTTCAAATACTGTTTCTTTTACAGTGTCTCTCCACATCTAATCCACACAGAACTGATCTGATGTGAAAAATGGGGGAGAGGATGTGCCAAAACTGTTCAGTCACATAATAGGGAGATTAGTTCKATGGGAAATAGTGTTCATCATGAATTCATCTCCTTGAAGACAATTTAGATAGAAGGTTTTTATGAGGGTTMTTTTTAGGCTTGTAATGAAGTCTAGAATGAATAACATTCTATCTAGTGTGAAAGCATATGTGTATTTTGACATAACAACAGAATATTTTAAGCTATACAGATTCTGTTTAGAGTTATAGCTTAAAAAAAATCCAACACATTCAATCATTAATCACAAACCATTATTATTGTAMAGTTTTTGTTACAGCAAAATAAGAATGTTTAGGAGGGAGTCTTAGTAACTTTTCTAAATGCTTCAAATCTGTGGAAAAGATTCTGTTCTTTTGAATGAGCAACACTGCAGTGTTTTTAGCTATTCTCTATTGGTTTATAGGGTTCTGCCTATTATTTCTAAAGAACCCAAGAAAAGAAATTTAGAAAAGCAGATTGGCATTCAGCATAGTTATTTCAGTTTATCTGATGTCTACAGCTGTAACCTTATGCTTTAAAWTACTATAAAGCAAAAAGGAGAGCAATACACAGTAGCTTCCAGTACGTGTAACAGCCTGGGGGTATTTCGCAACACACTTCCGTGTTTGTRTATATCAGCTGGAGAAATTCTTGCAAATACAAGCCTGTAAATTGCAATAATACTGGGATTACACTTTGACTGCGTCCTAGCTTTGCTACAGAGATTTTACAGCAATTCTTACAGTATAATCTGCACCACTGTAATGAATGAAATATGCTGTCCATAAAAAGTAAGATTTTAGGAAAAGCCAAACAGTAACAGAACGAGAGACAAACGGTAAAATCAGGGAAAGATTCTTCTGATACAAACAACTGCCATGCAAATTTCTGTTGCCCTTAAGCAGAATGAACTTGTGATAAGAGTGTCAACTTTCAGTGGTACCACCCAAACTGTAACAGATCCTGACAAACTTGCTAGAGATTAGAACTGTCCATGGACTGATTTATTCAAGATAGCAAGGACRATTCGGGCAAGACCTGCCAAATTTCAAAGCTGAGCAATCCGTTCACGCCCTGCCCAGAGTGACAAACAGAGCTGTAATTAAGCACCCAGCAGTGCTTTCCTTGGATTCCAAAGGCAAGATTCCAGCTTAGCCAAAGGTTTTTAACTTCTCCTTACATCTCCCAAGAACACATCCTACTTTGGCTTGAGACCTGAAAAATGACAGGTGTGCTTGCATATTCTCTTTTGTCCACACGTGGCCAGATTTTCTGTCTAGAAACCTTTACCTTTTTCAGGCATAAATGGCTTTATTCTGGATGTATATGGATGTTTTACTGAGCACAATGGGGCTACAATTCCTCTAGGGGTTCAGATGAGCTATTGGAACACAAAATGTACAAATGTGTTTCCTGTGCCTCTTAATGAATGTTTTGTTTTTGTTTCTTTAACCCAATAAAACAAATAGAGAGTTCTGGATAAAATTATTGGCTTGATCACRACACTGCTTAATTCTCAGAAGCCAAAGAACATCAGACCAGCCTGAGCAACTGAGGCAGCTGCTCACAGAACCACACTGCTGCTGACACCAGGGCTCACTGAAAGAAAGCAGAGAAACTCTTKTTTTTTTTTAAATTAATGAACGAAAGAATCTGAACTATTAGTTATGTAAGACCATATTACTGTCAATATTTCAAACCATCTGAGGATCTGCACCTCTTTATTTTCTTCACAGATGGACCACACACTATCCTGTACAGGTAATTGTTGATGACAGCGTTGTGTGGAAAATGACCCCTCATTATCAGCTGTGGGTGCCAAGACCTTGTAACTCATTGCAGGCAGTAAATAAAATCCTGCTTGGGCTGATTCTATTAGAATAATTTGATGTTAGAGGACACCCCTGCTCGGAGGTAAAACAAGACTAAAAGCTCCCAGAAGTCTACAAGAATTAAGATAAGAATGTCCACAGCTCTTAATATTTTTAACAGTTAATTAATTAATGGAACTGCTTTAAGCTCTGGAATTTTAAATAATTTGTTTCAAATTTTCTGTTAGTGAATATGCAAACCTAAGTAGCTAACTAGTTTGTTTTTCTGGGATGATATGAGATTCACAGATTTCAGAAGAGACTCAGAATCAATTAAAAAACATGATTTTTGTATATCTAAATGTTAAAAAGAACATTCTAGTGTCTTGGAAGTCCTGAATGTATATTTCAAAATTTTTTTACTCKTTATCTTACAGCAGCCAGTATTGTTTGGACTGACAGTTTTGGCAAGAATTTTGATTGATGAAAGTACCTGAATAACAAGCAGCATATGGTTTTACTCCCTCTTCTCGGATCAGCCTGAGAAAGAGCTTTTTTTTTTTCTTTCATCTTAACAGCTGATTRTTCCTTGTTCCTCTCTCCATGGCAGCTACCCACAGCAGCCTCTTGCCTGGGATGGAAACCTCTAAAATCTGGGAATTTGAAATGGAGATAGGAGGAAATYAAAGCATAGACTTTGTACCCTTTCCTTTTTTAACTATTATTTCAGATGAATCTGTGACAGGAGGACTCAGAATGGTCCACTAACTCTATATTTAGAGAGATAACTGGAATTTTATTCCACAAATTGTTTGCCTGTGAGTAAATCACTTATCTGAGTTGCAAAGCTTCAGGATTCTGGTAACTCTGTTTACAAATAAGCATTGTGATATAATTGTAATATATATCTGGGGAAGGGACATTCACAATCAGAGATTTTTTGAATCTCTTCTTACTTATCGTTGAGCTCATTGATGTAATCTGAAAATAACTGAAAAGGAAGKGTTGAATTTTAGCTTTTTTTAAAAACAATACAAAAGAAATTAAGCAAAAGTACTCTCCCSCAAAGGTTTTATGCTGGCACTGGATAATCCATGGAAATATGGATATGGAAATATTACATATGAATGGTATCTCTTATTGCTCCCTGCTTAATAAGATAATGATTTTGCTAATGAGAAAATCGAGAATTAATCCAAATTTCTACAAGCAATTTGCCTGTTGGATTTAAAAACTGCAATTGGTTTGCTATTCAAATGAATTTTCTTATCAGAAAATATTTTTGCTTTGAAAATCAAGAAWTTTTTTCCTGATCTATTCAGGAGGCCAGTTTAATTATTAATATTAGAACATAGGGTAATTTTACAAATAAATTTAAAAATAGGCTATAAACTCCCAGTGAATGTGGTTACAGAAGCATTTTCATGGCAAACTATATATTTTGCATTTTATTTCCATTTGTTATTCCATTCTTCCTAGTAATTTGAAAGTGTTTTCCAGGATTCTGCCTGCAGGTTGCAAGCATCAGTAACAAGTTGCACTATTAACTCGGATCCTGGAAACCCATACTTCAGTAAGGGGAGTATATTCACAGAAACTCATTGAAGTGAGTATTTTTTTTGTTTTCAGCTTGTTTAGTCTAACAAGATGCCAGTTTGAAGCAAGTCCCTAAAAGAACTTTGGTGATTCATGTATTCTCTCTGCTTGTTTTTTTTTCCTGTCTTCATAGATTTCTTACTTTCTTCCTATTTAAATTTCTAAAATAATTAAGTGTATACATTTTTAAATACATATGTGGGAGTATATTTTTAGCATAGAATTTGGTAGTACATGTTTTTTTTTACTTTTAGTTTTACCAAAAAAAAATCTCAGATGTAGAGATGTTCACTCTTCAGTTTGCCTTAGCATCCTTGTATTTTCAYKTTTTGAAATAAATTAGTTTTKTTGGTCCTAAGACCACTCAAATATAAAACTAAATTTTCTAATTAATGTTATCAATCCTTTGGTGCTAAGTTTTTCATTTTCAAACAGTTGAATATCACAATATAGTTGATGCACTCCCATGTTATCAAATAAATGCTCAAGGTACAGCTTATAATGTTGAAAAATAGAAAAATAAATTGACCTTGATGAAGTGTGTCTTCTTTTGTCTGTTCCCAGGAAAGTTTATTTCAGGTATTTCTACTGCTGAAATGATTAGAGTTAACAGCTTTTTCCCTCCATTTTATTTTACAGGGTCTCTTCATCTTCCTGATATATGGGGTGTACAACACAGAGGTAAGTCTGCTTGGAGTATCTCAAGGCTGACAGAGTGAATGAGAGAAATGACAGGTTTCTTATCTTGATAACTGAGGGACAAAGTTGGCTTTCCATGCGAGTGTCCTACTGCCCTTCATGCTTGGACTGGCTTATATGCATCCCAGCTTACCATTAAACACAGACACCCTGAATAAAGGGACAGACTCATTTCTCATAGGCACGGACTAATATTTTACTGCTGCTTTAAGTTTTTTGAATCCCTAGTCTGTTTTTTAACACTTAGCTAAACCTGACAGTCCTAAACAGTGGTAATCTAATGCACATTTCGAAATTAACTGTTATTTACATGCTATGTAAAGGAATCTATATGTAAATTATAAAAGGCCCAAGTTTTACTAAAAAAATTTCTGAGGTACAGAAATGRTATCAAATTCCACTTTTTGCCTCAATCAGATACGTTCAAGATTTTAAGGTCTGACCCAGGCCCGTGTACCAGATAGGGTTATGAAAAGTACTTGCTATTTACAGGCTCATCTGTCATAAAGGAAAATATTWTAGACAGATAAAGCAAAAAATAATAAGGAATTTATCCACCTTGTTCCATTACGGCCATTATGTTAATGATARAAATTAGTGTCAATGTTTATTCCAAGTTTTTAAGCTAAGGTACCTGTGATGTTTGCATTTTAAAGCCTTACAGAAATATAAAAAGCTTTCAAAGTAATTAATTAAGAGATTAAGCAGAACTCTATTAGCATCTAACGTGGGACACGGACTATCACAAAAATAGTGGAAATTATTAACCAAAATATGCTGCTATTTCAAATTAACCATTTTATTGTATTTCCATGATGAGGTTAGAATACATGCTTCCCGTACMTGMAGCTCAACCAACGAGCATTATTAAYAWGGGTTTTGCTGTAACAGTGGGCCWAAGAATCCCGGCTGTGGCCCCGGGGACTGAGCTGCCGGTGAGATGTCCCAGGGGTGCAGTCATGGGGCAGTTTGCCGCTGGAAAAGGCTGGGGCCCGGGACCTGCTCCCCAGTGTGAACACGCTGAGGAGCGGGGGAGCAGCGTGTGTCAAACGTGCCCGACTGGTACATCCCACTGCAACACTGGTACTGTTTCAGGTGTGGGAACGGTGGCTTCATTATCTCCGTGGCGTTACGCGCAACTCGTGCATGTCACCGGTTTGGGATCAAACAGCGACATCCTCGAGCCTTTGTTAAAAAGGCGCAATTCCGGCCTCTCTGCATCTGCCGCTTCTTTACACGGGTCACCAGCCCAGCTGCGCCCGCAGCCGCTGCCCGCGTTCGGAGCTTTGCACAGTCCTTTGCACAGCCTGGGACCGGCCGTGCCGCGCCTTCTGGGGCAGCACCTGCGCTCTGATGGCGGGCTGCCCCGTGTCTCCGCGGGCGGGCGGAGGTGCCCGGTCCCGTTATCCCAGGCCGTGCCCAGCTCCGCCCGCAGAGATCCCGCGGTTGCCGGAGCCCGTCCCGCCGGTACCGCCCGGCCCGGCCCAATCCAACCCAACCCAACCCAACCCAGCCCAGCCCAGCCCAGCCCAGCCCGGCCCGGCCCC
>NW_026623269.1:1143242-1154332 GCF_030028575.1 Malurus melanocephalus | reverse complement strand
GTGCGGCCGAGGCTCCCAGCGTGCCGCGCGGCGCGCATGTGCGGCGGGGCGGGCGCTGCTAATTCCATTGTGGAGCGGACGCGGCGGTATTTGTAACTGGCGGCGGCGGCGGGAGCCGTAAGTGCAGCCGGGCCGGGGCCGCCGCGGGCGCGGGGCGGGAGGCGGCGATGCGCCCGGGCGGCGGCTGCCGGGCCGCCGAGGGAGCCGCCCGCTGAGCCGGCGCGGTCCGGCGGGCGGGCGGCGGGTCCCGCAGCCCCTCTGGGCCGCGCCTCCTCTCCGGCCCGCCTTCCCGGGGGATGAAACTCGGCAGCGGCTTCCTCGGCGGCGGCGGCGGCGGCGGCAAGAGGGCGGCGGCCATGGAGCCCACGTTCCCCCCCGGCATGGTGATGTTCAACCACCGCCTGCCCCCGGTCACCAGCTTCGCCCGGGCGGCCGCGCCCCCCGCGGCGGCCCAGCACCCCCCGCAGTGCGTGTTACCTCCGGCCGCCGCCGCCGCTTCCTCCACGGCGGCGGGCGAGCCCCCGGCGCCTCCGCAGGACGTGACTTTCAAGAAGGAGCCGGCGGGAGCTTTCCCCTCCGCGCCCTCCTCGCAGAGGAGCCCCTGGGGCTTTCTGCAGTCCCTGGTGAGCATCAAGCAAGAGAAGCCCAGCGAGCAGGAGGAGGAGGAGCAGCAGCAGCCGCAGCACCATCACCACTACGGGGGGCTTTTCGGGGGAGCGGCAGACGAGAGACCCCCCGGCCTGGGCAGCGGCGAAGGAACCGGCCAGAGCGTGATCCAGGACCTCAGCCTTCTTCACCACCTGCACCAGCATCCCCACCGAGACCTGCTGCTGACTGGCAGAGGCGAGGGCGCTCCAGGGAGCACGGGTGAGCCAAAGCACGACGCCCAGGTCAAGAAGGCAAAGAGGCCAAAGCCAGAAACTCAGGGAATCAAAGCCAAGCGGAAGCCAAGCGCTTCATCCAAACCCCCCCTGGTGGGAGATGGGGAAGGTGCCATCGCGTCCCCCAGCCAGAAACCTCACGTCTGCGAACACTGCAGTGCTGCCTTCAGGAGCTCCTATCACTTGCGCAGGCACGTGCTCATCCACACCGGGGAGAGGCCTTTCCAGTGCAGCCAGTGCAGCATGGGCTTCATCCAGAAGTACTTGCTGCAGAGACACGAGAAGATCCACAGTAKGGAGAAGCCTTTCGGGTGTGACCAGTGTAGTATGAAGTTCATCCAGAAGTACCACATGGAGAGACACAAGAGGACGCATAGTGGAGAAAAGCCATACAAATGTGACACTTGTCAGCAGTATTTTTCGAGGACTGATAGACTGTTGAAGCACAGGAGAACATGTGGTGAAGCCATAGGTAAAGCAGGGGCTGGAATGGAGCCTGGATCATCAAATAGCATGGGTAGCTTGGCTGTGTTGTCTCAGGGAAATACAAGTTCCTCAAGGAGAAAAAGTAAAACAAAAAATACATCCACTGAAAACAAAGGAAACAAGTGTAGCAGCAAAATAGCTGAATCTCAAGTTACAAGTAATGTGGCCATGCCAAGTTATGCAGTTGATATTCCTATTGTGTCTTCCAGTGGTGGTCTAGTTGGCACAGGCGTAGAAGAACTTCAGAAAAAGGTGCCAAAATTGATCTTAAAAAAAACGAGCAGAAAACAGGCAGACAAAAACTACCTTAATTTTGTATCACCACTGCCAGATATTTTGGGGCAAAAACCACTGTCTGGGAAGCAGAGTGGCTCTCTAGGCCTAGTAGCCAATACCGGTGTAGAAACTATTGGCCTTCTCCAAAGTACAGGTGGTAAACCGGGTCAAATAAGTAGCAATTATGATGATGCCATGCAGTTTTCAAAGAAAAGAAGATACTTACAAACTGCAAGCAGTAACAGTGCCTTTTCACTTAATGTCGGACACATGACTCCCCAGCAGTCCGTCATCCAGTCTCCAGGTGTTAACGTTATGGATAACGAAGCTCCTTTATCTCTTATCGATTCAGCATCTTTAAATAACGAAATAAAGTCTTGCCATGACAAGTCTGGTATTCCTGATGAAGTCTTACAGAGCCTTTTGGACCAGTACTCTCACAAATCGGAAGGCCAGAAAGAAGATCCTTTCAGTATAACTGAACAGCGTGTGGACTTGCACACCTCAGGAGAACATTCAGACATGGTTCAGGAAGAAAACTTGAGCCCTAACTCTCAAACGGTTTCAAACGATAAGGCAAGCATGTTGCAAGAATACTCAAAATACCTCCAACAAGCCTTCGAAAGAACAACCAATAGCACTGGTTTTGCTTTTGGACCCAGTTTCCARTTTGTTAGCTTGTCTTCAACTCTCCATAATCACACTCTGTTTCCAGACAAACAGATATACACTACATCTCCACTTGAGTGTGGCTTCAGCCAATCCGTTACCTCAGTATTGCCAACTGCGTTGCCAAAACCTCCATTTGGGATGTTGCTTGGATCTCAGCCAGGCTTTTATTTGTCTGCTTTGGAGGCTTCGCATCAACAGTTGACGCCTTCTCAAGAGCTGGATGATCTCATCGATCCGCAGAAAAACTTAGAGACTTCATCTAACTACCAGTCAACATCTCAGAAACTGACTGGCCAGAAGGAACAGAAAAGCTTAGAATCCTCAACGAGCTTTCAGATCCCATCTCAGGAGTTAACCAGCCAGATAGATCCTCAGAAGGACATAGAGCCTAGAGCAACCTACCAGATCGAGAACTTTGCACAAGCGTTTGGTTCTCAGTTTAAGTCGGGCAGCAGGGTGCCAATGACTTTTATCACTAACTCTAATGGAGAAGTGGACCATAGAGTAAGGACTTCAGTGTCAGATTTCTCAGGGTATACAAATATGATGTCTGATGTAAGTGAGCCATGTAGTACACGAGTAAAAACCCCAACCAGCCAGAGTTACAGGTAAGGTCCTGACTGTGACCAGGCTGTTGGGTCTTCTTAATGTCATTTGTTTTACTTTGACAACACTGCCATTGGAATGTTTCTACACGGTCCTATTAAGAATAATGTAACATGCCCTTTCAATGCAACT
The DNA here is from genome assembly GCF_030028575.1 of Malurus melanocephalus. NCBI lineage: Eukaryota > Metazoa > Chordata > Aves > Passeriformes > Maluridae > Malurus > Malurus melanocephalus. The sequence continues at coordinate 1,151,279 of NW_026623269.1, read as the reverse complement.
TTTCATATTTAGTTTATTTTGTTAGTGTGATTTTTTTAGCTCTGTTTATTATGGTTTTTAATCAAAAATCAATAGTTTTAAAATAGTGTTTTTGTTCAAGTGACAATGTTTAGCAATCAAATTTACATTACGTAGATTGTCAGGGAATAGCCCAAGAGTTTAAAATGCAAAAAATTAACTTTGTTCCTAGGACTAAAGTTTATTCTAATTGCTTTACTCTCAGGAAAGTGTAATGAAGCATGGGAATTCTATGCACCGCTAGTGTATTGGAACTTCCAATTTACAGATGATGACAAATATATCTCAGCTTTTTGAGGAAGGGATCTTTGACATTTCAAATTGCTGTCTCTTACGTCGGCTGATCTGAAAGAATTTTGCTACCTAAATCTTGTTGTTTTTTAAAGTACTCCTGTTCTTCCAGGTGATGCTCATTCCAGGCAGGTGGAGCAAATATTCTCGGGTCTGTACGATGAGCTCAGCACGGTAGCTTTAATCTGAACAGTAATGTCCCCAGAACTTGTGTGTAAGACTGTAATTCCGTAAAGAGATTCTGTTGACACAAACGGTGAGAGCAAAATGCATGCAGCTGGTTCAGGTCATTAGAACCCCAACTTGAAACTACAGTCCTAATCCAGATAGGCTTTTGGGGTACATTATTTGTTACACATGGTTCAAAAAAGTTCATCTCYTGCTCTTCCCCTTTTCTCACTCCTTTAGTGTAAAGGATTCCCTTTATTTTATTGCATTCCTGGTTCCTCTGGACTTGATCTTGGTCGTCTACCCCCCCACCTCCCTTCTTTTCCCTTTTTCCCTACACACTCTTTCACCCCAACTTAATAGCTAACATTTAAAAAGATTTACATTCCAGAACGTGCATATCTTATGATGTGCTTTCTGATGTCTTGGGACATCAGATGATGAACAATGAACACCCACCTGTTTTAGAACTATGTCGAGGTTTCCACGTACGATAAGAAATAATCTACTCCCAACTGTACATAGTAAGGCCCCTATCCTGCATCAGGATCAGCTACCACGGACCCCTGTGCCCAGCAGTGTCCCAGTGGTGTCACTGGAGCTCTTTACGGAGAGAGGGGCTTGCAGCAGTTCATCATGGCAGGCTTTTAGGGCCTAAGGCTGCAATTCCATCAAAGGATTCTGGTGATGGCATCAACTACAAAAGTAGAACTTGAGTGGCTTGTTAATATCAACAGAACTTTTCTTTGGAATTATTGCCTTACTTTATGTATATTTTGTGGTACATTATTTATTATATGTGAATCCTGATTAATGCCTGTGGAGCCATGGAAACCTGCTAGAAATACTGGTGGCCATTCAAAGCTGCTGAAATGCAGTGGCACTGCTCTAAACCACTTTTTGCAAATGTATTTTTTGATTAGTTTTTTAATGTAATTTTGGTGATGTTTATGATGATGGTTTTTTATGTACTCTTGGTGATGTTTCAGTCTTACGTACTTTYCTGTTGTCAGGAAGGTACCAGTGGTTGTTTGCAGTCTTATTGTGTAATCAGCCTATTACAGGCTTCCATGTATAATAAAGTTATTAACATTGTGCAAGTGTAAAACACTTCTGTTATGAAAGTGGTGTATTATTAAAGGAATTGTTACAAAAATCCTGGGTAATTTCTCCTGTTGTCCCTCACCACTATGAATAGAAACCTGAGCCCACTCGTGATCTCTTTTGCTAGTAAACTTGTCTTTTTTTTTTTGTCCTCACTAATCTAGAGTTTGTTCTCATAGAATCTTTGTAACTCCATTAACTTTTTATTTATACTTGATTCTGTATTTCATGCTATTTCAGTTTAAATAAGCAAACAACAACTGTTCTCTAAACACAGAACTCAGCCTGTTATCAGGGATGAAATAGTCCRTAACCACTGTGTTGGCTTTTTTAGTACYTTTTCTTTTGTTTTACAGAGGTTATAATTTACATTCTTTATATTGTGTGTAGTAGAAGTTGCATATGTATTGTTCTGGCTGTTTGCTTTAACTTAATAAAACCCATTATTCACAAAATCATAAAGGTATCACTTCTATTATCCAGTCATGCTTTTGAGAACCTAGTAAGGAAACATTAAGAGATTAAATTTTGAGAAGGAAAAATATAGAAAAATATATTTGACTGGAATGTTTTCAGTTTTTCTTCAGTTTCCTTCTGAGTCAAATAATCTAGATGTGCTCTTTTAGAAGCCTGGGATCTATTCAATTTCTTTAGCTTAGCAAAACTTAAATTTCCTTAAGTTAAAATGTTAATGCAGCCTCGTCTTTTCAAATCTGTGGTTTTAGTTACAAATACCTAAATTGCTTATTGTTAACTTCAAAGGCTTTTCATAATTGCTGGAAGTTCAGAATGACAAATACATAATATAATTCAAGGCAAAGATTGTAGAAAATCCTCTGTCTGCTTTTTGGAGGTTTTATTTGGTTGTAATTTCCCCCTCACCCTCCTGTTAACTCCTGCATTTATAAGGAAATCTCTGTAAAAGTAGTGCTGTAGCAAAATACTTTAAAAGCATTTCAGGTAATCTGAAGATAGGTTGTGGATTTACTTTGTATTTTTCTTCAACTTTGCACATAAATTTGAATCAAGGCAGTGGCATGGATAAGAAAAACCCYTGGCATGTTGAAAAATAAGCATAAAAACCTTACAAAAAGTAAATAGGGAAAATGCTTAATGTCTAATATTGAGAACATTGGTAGGAAATGAAAAAAATACGGGAAAATGTAGTGGAATTTTATGTGTTCATCTTAGTCATTCAAAGGTTTCTAAATAGAGTACAACAAAACATTTTTCTACTTTAATATGGAATTCAAATATTTTAATGAAGGTAGGGTTATGTTAAAATTGCAGTGAAATCAGGCTATGGCTTTACCTGGTACATATTAGAAAACTACTTAGTAAGTACTAGTTAAACCCCATGAACTAAACGTTTATATAGGAATGTGTCAGCGAGAGAAGGAAAAGGGGAATCAAAATGGATTTTGAATTCTTTCCCACTTCATTTCAAGGTTTAGTTTGTTGTTTTTAAAAGAATTATGGGAGGGCAATGATAACCTGGTTCCTTCYACTAACAGGAGTGTAAAGAAGAATTGCTATATTTAATGGTAGAAAATTGTTCATGAACTGTTACACTTCCTCTTAGAGTAGCTCACATAACATCATTGCCTTGGAACGAGTGCGTTACGGTACCTTGAATTGTGACTGCAGCTCTCTGTCCCAAGCCACTGAAAGTGCACGTCTGACCTGCCTGCATACAATCCAGAAGAGCCAACTCAAATTTGTTGTAGTTCCTGAATTGCTTCAGTTGGACACAGACTTGTGGGAGAAATGTTACAGTAAGAAACTGAAATGAAAGGAGAACAAAAAGAAAGTGAAAACAATGGTGTGAATGTTATTTGCAATTTCAGGTTTATGGACTACTGATGAAGAAAAGCTGCTGAATGCCTCATGGAGACCGTAAGAAGCTACTGGAATAATTCCATGTATTCTGTTAATATTTGTTGTTTCAACTGTTTGGTCTTCCCCTCAGCCCCAGTATTATATGTTTGATAACAGTGTATTTGTCTGAATTCTGCTGTTGCTGGTTTTTTTTTCCCCACCAGCTAGAAATCAGTCCTGGTCATGTGAGTTGCTGTTGTGGCTGTGGAAATGTTTGTTACACCCGAGAAGATACATGWGAGAATGTGTAAGTGACTAGCTCGATGCTCTACTGGTTGAAGGGAGTCGGGTCACTCTGAAATCAAAGCTCCTGTTTACAGCCCCTGCTGACTACCAGCTTTAAACATTTGAGCTGTAGTGTTCCAGTCTGTYTCATGATCTATGCACGGTCTTTCTCAGGGAAACTTCTGCAAAAATTGCTAATGTATTTCCTAAAATTAGATTAAGGAAGAAAACTTTCTTGTTCCACTGGTGTTTTCATTCCATGCTTCTTCAAAACCAAATCAGAATCATCCTCCCCCAGCTAGGACTTTGGACTATGTTGATGGATGAGGCTAGTTGAATCACTATTTTTTTAACCTAATAATTAATGGTTTTTGAAAAATGCTTTTATGTTCAGAAAGTTTGGTAGCTGTATCTCCAAGGACGGTCTCTCCAGGATAATGCATCAGGCTGTTCAATCCTGTGATGTTATGGTATGTTAGTCCATGTGGCAATCTTTTTTCTAATGGGTTGCATATTCTCAGAGTGGAATATTTTCTTGCTGCTTATCTAAACTACAAAGTCTTCACTTTTAATATTCTTCTCAAGTGATTTTTGTGCATTTTTTGTGTGTACAAACACGTAGGAGGTTTACTGTTACGCACATCATTTGGAACACAGGATGTGTAGCCTGCTTACCAAATGAACAACTCTCCTACACTTTGTTATCTATGTTGTTTGAAATATATTTCTYGAGCTGCCTCATTGTGCATAGTCCTTTTTCTTTCCCTGACTGTCATCCTGCTCAATGGGGATACAAACAGCAAGGCAGTGTGGCTCGGAAGAAATTGTCATCATGTCATCAATGTGTTGTAATGTATATTCAAGATGGAGTGAATGGAGGCTTAAACGGAAGATTTAGTTCTGGGATTTTTTAACTTATAATGCTTGATTCATAATCTTGATTCATAATCTTTGTGTATAACATACTGCTTTATTACCATATTGATCCTTTTCAATATTTTGATTTTATTAGTTGAATAATGGATTTGGTGATCTTAAACCTGAAGCTGTCCTAAGTAATGGGATGATGCCACTCTGTAAAGCAGTTTGTGTACTTGGTGACCTGGCTTGAAATTTGATAAAGTATTGTATAGCCAGACTCAAAATGAAGAAAGAATTAAGAACTAATTTAAGATTGTATTTTAAAAAATTATTTTAAGATATTGTCTTACCAGAAATGTATTTTAAATAGTCTCTTATTTAGTGCTACAGTTAGCAAAACATTCATTGAGCTAATGAGGTGTGTAGTGGTCATTACGCAGGATCTGCAACAGCATCAGATACTCTGTAGTAGCTCATGTTTAGCTTTGATGCTAAAAAAAAAAAGGTTATTACCATTCAGGATATTCCTGTGCTTTGTTCAGAAGGAATCTACTTTGTGCTGTTGGCAAAAGATTGCATTTTGATTTTTATTTCAAAGGTCAAAAGGCTGGTTGTATCTTCATCCCAAATTTCTCCTTACAGTGTGTACTTCTGGGTGTGCTCATACTCTGTTTCCCTGGATAGGTCGGAGCCTTGGCAGGACATGATKTGTGTGGGTTCTGTTGTATGGCCAGAAATTATATTGAGGGTGGTGAGGATGGGTCAGTCTGCTCAAAKATTCTGAGTACTTGTTTTTTCTGGAGGGGGCAAAAATACCTCACAGGTATTTTTGTTTTCAGATGTATTATATTCTGTGATGAATGGGAATAAAACTGGGCTGAGACCTGTTTAGTGTAGAATTTATAAAAAAATCCATGAGCAATTTGTTGAGTGACAATGCTTAGAATCACTTTAATTTGCTTTCCAGTAATGAGGAAATGTATAGATGTGTAATAAAACATCTTGCAAGTTTTGCTGAGCTGCTTTAAATTCTAGTGGTAAAATGTGTCAATGSGTCTTCTTCCCTCTTAAACAAAATGATTTGTAGAATGAAGAACACATTCTACTTGGTAGTACTGGAAAATGAGACTAATAAGGATTATTTTCTTCAGCTGCAGAGGGCATTGATGTTGTGCTAGCTATCTGCTTGCAATTCGGTCAGGCTGGTGGTAACACATTTGCTTGCTGAAGCTGCTGGCCCCATCCTGTCTCCAGGGGCTGAAGGCACTCCCAGAGTCCTGGCAGAGGGGGCATGGCAGAGAGCCGTTTGCAGCTGGGCTGGGAAGTGTGAGAGACAGCACAGCCAGCTCCGTTTCGTACTGCACTGAGGGTTTTTTGAAGGCCTGCTATTTCCAAGTGTTGACTCACTGTGAAACTGAAATGCAGAGAKCTGTGCCAAAAGTCTGCTATCTTAGGTTTGGCCAGAGGGTTGAATAACTCCAGGGGTTATTCAGCAGTAATCAATGGAGATGTGGCACTAAAACTATTTAACCTGTTTAGCTTAAGACATTTGGGAAAGGTAGGGCAAATTATATCATGTTCATTTACTTGGTCCATCAAACCTTGTAGCTAAACATTTACACTTGGTAATCTTAGTRTAGAGTTAAATCTGTATGAAATGTGTAGGTGATTTTAAAGTTTACTTCCTGAAAATTCTTAATTAAAGCTTCTTAATTAATATTAGTCTAGGGACATGAGAGTTAAACTAGTTGCTCATTTTGTGTTCTTGGAATTTGGAATTTTTGAGAGATGGCAGTAATTTTTGTGCAGAGATACTAAATTTGCTTATTTATTTTGGTGTTGAGAGGCACTTTAKAGTAAAAGTAGTTTCATATTTTGGTTTATGTGGTTGTGGAAATCATACTTCACACATGTTATCTTAAGAGTGGATGGCAAAGGGAATAAGGCTGCTGAAATCATTAGTTTTTGCAATTTTTAACACCATATTCTGATGCTTACATGTTTTGTTCTTCTCACAATGAAGCTAAATTAAAATCTCTGAGAAAGAGGTCCCTCTAATATAGCATAATGAAGTCTTTAAATKGGTACAGTTGTAGGTCATCGTGAATAGGAATGCAGTGACCTTTGTCTTGACAATGAAGCTGACACAAGCTTCTCAGAGCTGTTCTTTTTTTTATTATTTCTCCGCCAGAAAGGACACAAATAAAACAGAGGATCCCCCTTCTCCCATCAGTGAACAAAATCAAAAGACTAGAAAATGTGTTGTAATTTGTCAGTTTGCAAAATCTAGAAATAACACAGACTTCTTTCTCAATATAGACACTGCTACAGGAGCAGTTTCTGGCAAGGAGTTGGGAAAAGAAGTAAAGTCTACTTGACTGGCCATATGACTGGTAAAGTGCCTTCTTGGTTTCTTAAGGTACTTTGTAATAGCTTGTTTTGATTTTGGGATACACAGCAGTAAGGCATTCAAAATTATTACTTGTACCTACTTACAGTTTTGAATCTAGAAAAATCACAGATCTGTGATTCATTTTGTCATTCATTTTACACTTTGCAGTACATTGCAGGCTTGCAGAAATCTAGGAAGGCTTGAATTTCTTGGTGGCCTGTATAAAAAAGCAAAGCATTTTGCAGAAAGCACATAAACGTGGCTGTTTCCTAATGAGAATACACAGTTGCTCTATCCAACTTCAGCCGAGGCCTGTGAATTGCGGTGCTCAGCAATTTCCTTTAACCACAGAGAATCATCTGTCATTCTTAAATAATGGCACTACCTGCTAGTTTAGGACTTTCTCAAGGCTTCAGCAATGTTGATCTGAATTGTGCTGCTGAATTGTAGAGGAGAGGCCTGTGTAAGCAGAGTGAACTCTTAAGTGTGCAGTCAAGGTAATGAATGGAGATTTGTTCATTTCGAAAGAAGTCCTTTCCATAGAACTGCTTCTCTAMGATCAGCTAATGATTTTATTTATTTTTAGCCAAGGACCTGACTATATGTTTTTTTGAAGAGTAGCTTGTTTACTCAATGATGATGAATGATATTCCCATAAGGCCACAGCCTGGGTAAGTACCTGCAACAGGTATTTTTATTGGGAATGTCCCTCTCTGAGAATATGCTTCATCAAAAGGAAAAAAAGAAAGAAAAGAAAARTTTAGAGTATGCACATGTTATTTCAGAGCTGTGTAAACTAAGAGTGAAACAGCAGTTACCATATAATATTACAAGTTTTTAAAACCTATTCCAGGAAAACAATACACTGATAAATGGATGTAGTGGATAGTGAGAAGTGACTTCAATAGATGAAAATAAAAAGGTATGTGAAACAGTATGTTAATGGTTGGCTAGAAATATTTAACTTGCTGTTTTCTATAAATGAGACTTACTCAAAAAGCTTACTTTGTAAGTTGGAACATGACTAATTTGATACCAGAGGTTTTTTTTTTGTTTTGTTTTGGTTTTTTTTTTTTTTTTTTTTTTTTTTTTTTGTTTTT
>NW_026623269.1:1138655-1143191 GCF_030028575.1 Malurus melanocephalus | reverse complement strand
TTTTTTTTTTTTTTTCCCAGGGGAAAAAGTGTGCGGAAGAGTGAGGTAAATTCTCAGTGATGCTTAAATGCTGTGCTGTTTCTGCACATGATAACATAGCTCTGCAAACAGCTTTGCTGAAGGACTTAGGGGACCTGGTGGACAAAAAGCCACCCCAGACAGCAGTGGCAAAAAAAGGATCCAGCAGTGTCACAGGGATGATTTGGCACCTGGATTCTCTTTGRTAATAGGAGGGGCTGAGAGAGCTGGGAGCATTCAGCCTGGAATAAAACCAGGCTCAGCAGGATCTCATCAGTGCCTACAAATACCTAAAGAGAACGAATGAAGATGAGGGATCCAGACTCTTTGCAGTAGTACCCACTGACAGGACAAGAGGCCATGGATGCAAATTAAAACACATGAAATTCCACATGAAAACACTTTTACTGGCAGGGTTGTCAAACAGAGGAAAGTCATGGAGTGTCGGCCTGTGGAGATATTTGAACAGGCTGCTCTAGCTGACCTGGCTTGAGCAGGATATTTGGGCAAGATGAACTCAAGAGATCCTTTCCAACATCWATAATTCTGTGATTCTCTATAGTTTTGATTGGTGGTCTGTGCCAAATAGCACTGACAGGTTCCATGCTGAAGGGACAGTGTGTGTCTCTAGGAAGTAGTACAATGGTGTGTCTGAAAGTACATTTTTTCATGGAACAAATGGGCTTGGGAATTCAGGATATTTCTGGGAATCCTGATAAGCAGTTAAAAGTTTTATGTGTCTAGTTTGGACACTTGATGCTGTATTGACTTGCAGGCTTTTTCCATGACAAGTCTTCCTTAGTCTTTTGTTAAAGATTAAGAAGAAATTGTGAAATAAAATTTTTACTCCTTATATTAAATATAGTATAAAATAAAATATAGAATATATAATATTTTTTGTATGTTACTATCTTTTACTAACTTTCCTCCTTTCATTTCTTGTTAACTGTAGAAGGTTACAAAAAAGAAAGATGTAACTGACACTAATTTACCTGATTTGGGAGATGGTAATTGCTATATCCCTCTTCTCCCCAAAGTTAGCTGAAATGGCCTGACTTGAAACTGCTTGCTCAGAGCTCCTGCAGAGCAAAGCAGGSAGAATGCAGCTTCTGGTTTTGGTTCAGACTTTGACTTGAAATCTTTCTTCTGGAGAAAGGCAGGYACAGAGCATTATCTTATCAGTCTGTTGATAAGTCTTAACAGCATTAGACTCTTTCAGGCATTGCTGTCAGCTGTTGTTCTGGTCATGAGCTCAGTTGTTGCAAAAGATTGTCTTGACAGGGTGAGAGATCTTTTTTCCCCCCTTTTAAACAGAAAGCAAAAAATGATTTAAAAGGATGGGGATTAAAATGTATATAGTGAATGGATGACAGCAGGAACATAAGTCTTGTATTCCAGATGTTTTTTGAAGCTTAATCAAAGCTGGATATTATGGCGATGTAATTTGGGTTGTCTTTGGTGGGTCTAGTCTGGCTGTTCTTGGGATCAGGGCAGCAATGCTGAATGTTTCTGTGAATCCTGAGCTTCCATGTGGTGATAGTTGTCAGTTATAATGGGAAGTTTCATAATTTTCAGATATCTGTTGTAGTTTTAAGTAATGGCTTTTAACAGAGGTCAGCATTTTTCTGACATACTTGCAATAGGCCTTTCTTTTCTCTGCTCTACGCTTCTTTTGTTTGTTAGACTTGATTTCATCACAGACCTTGGGTTTTATCAGAGGGTGTTGTTTGGACTAACTCTATTTCCATCTTCAACTTTTCTGGCTTCTATAAACAGTAAGTCTTTGTTGGCTTACGCTYGCAGATACATGTTTTCATGCTTTCAAAAGCCTCTTTGTACATAATCTGTGTGCTTATTTGTCAAATATACATAATGTAAGTGCAGTAGAAATTTCTTTTACTGCATTTACATTATGTAAATCGCTGGTTCTCTGAGATGTTGCAATTGAAAGACGTTATATTTTTTAAAGGGAAGTACTGGACTAGTGTTCCTCTCTAGTGTTAGATGGTATTATCCTCTTTGAGTTGCAAATCCCTATTAGTGCTGAACACTCTGATCATTGATTTTTATGAAACTTCTTGCTCTAATAATGTGGAAAGACAGCCGTTTATTCATTTGTGTCAATCTGTTCAGTTACTGAACTTTGGGGAATTTTCAGAAAGTATTAACAAGTAGCCTCAGGACAAATTTATGGCTTCAAGTTGTAATCTTGCTATTCTTCTACAGTTTTTCGGTATATATTTTTCCTTTTTGTGTTTCAGTTTGGTTTGGTTTTTTTTAAGGTAGAAAGCTGAGCAAACAGCCAAAATGCCTCAACGTGGAMTTTCTGTTGGTGATCATCCCCTAGTTCAGTAAGTGGGTCTTTGGATGAGAAGGACCACTGATACTTGAGGTAAAGACAGACTGATGACAGTAGCTGGCTCTTGGACAGAACAGGGGAGAACACACCCTTGTGAGTTCTTTTCATGGCAGATGCTGATATCTGAGTAATGGTGTACCTGGTAATTTTGCTCTTTTGCATGGACTAGGCAGCAGAAACTCAAGAGGATTGACTTTTGTTAACTTGGCCTTGGCCCKTGTTCCTTCTACCTTGTTCCAGTCCTGCTCCTCTTAGTGCACTTAACTCAGTAAGCAAATACCAGTGTCATTCAGATCTTCCTGTTCCACAAGTCTTTGCCACTCTCTTAGCTCCTGCTTTGCTATTTCCACCATCCTGTGTGTACCCTCCTTCAGTACTAATCTTATTATTTCTGTTCCTATGTTCCTTGCCTGACCAGTTTCTGCATCCAGCTACACATTCTGTTCTTCCCTCCTGTTCCAGTTTCACCAGACTCCTTGWGTCCCTATGTGTTATTTCCCTTTGTGCATAGATTTATTTGTTCTGCATGAGATGCAGAGGATTGATATTTAGTTGCCACGTGGATGTCTTGCTGCTGTTGTGATAAAGAGCTGTTGTAACTGACCTTTACATGAAGAGTTTGGTTTTGCCCCTTTTGGCAGGGCAGGAGGCACATATTTTAGCATGCTGGGAAAATGGAGCCAAATGCAGTTCTTCATTAATTTATATCATGTGGAYGAATTTAGGTAGATTTTCTTGAAAATACCCAGCAGTGTACCCTTGGGACACAATGGATACATTCCTRTTGAAACTCAGTCATCTTTGGGAGTGCCAGAGATTGCCTTTTTGTTTTGTAATAGTTAAGACAATATATTTTTCATTAGCATTCTTCTTGGAATTGAGCAGGGCTTTCTGAATAAATAACGTATATATTTAGTTTCATGTGCATGTGTGCCCACAAAGCATCTGACCATGTCAAATGTGGCTGATAAACATGTGATCAACTTTGCAATCACAAGCTACTGATAACAAGATCTTGAAAGGTTTTGGGGTAACATTTTAGAAGGCAAACTATGCAGTKTTAATTACAGTAGATCAGTTGAAATAATATTAAAGGTAATGGAAATAGACAGAACTTTTTACAACTTCCACTGAAGCATCAGGAATTGCATTGCCTTGGGCAAGAAATGTTACYAGATGCAATAGGTAGTTTATCTGTTGCTGCAGGTTCCATATTCCTATAGAGGAGCTAGTGCTGCAAATTATCCGGTTGTAATGCAATAATCCATCAGACAGCTACTCCTTTTGAAGGCTATATAATCGAATGAACTGCAGTATAAACAAGTTGTATGGTTACATATATAAAAGTCCCAGAAGGATATGACTGACTCATTCTGTTGTCCTTCCAAACCCATTTTTTTTAATTTGCAGTGCAGAATTTTAGGACTATATTTCATTGTAGTAAACATTTAACCTTTCTAAAAACCTGCATGTAAATTAATACCAAATTAATTTCTTCCATCCTTTTAAAAAACAATTGGAGCCTTATGGAGATATTTAGGAAAGGCATCTTCTCCTTCCAGTAGTACCTGCAGCCAGAAATTAGTTTTGGTTTGCATGTTAAATTGGGAGTGCTGCTTAAATGAACTACTCTCAAACTGCAGGGAATACTGAACAATAGTTTTGGGAAGTGTAATTGTAACTGCCCAGATAATGAATTAAATGCTTGTACAATTTTTTATCACTGAATAAAGGAGATGACATCAATTGCCCTTAAAATGTACATTTTAAACCATTTTAATAAAACTTTCACTGTTATTTTGAGTTGAACCAAATTTCTTAGCYTAAGTTGAGGAGTTATCTATTATAAGCTACATGGAAATCACCTTCACATATTGCAGATTGACCACAGGAAAGATATTATGATTTTATTTTAAAAGTTTGTCGTAAACTAAAGCAGTGCATCACACAGAATCAAAGGTACAGTTTCAAGTCTGTCATAAGCACGGCCTTATTGACTAGTGCAGAATGTAAAAGTATTGTAGGTAAACTTGGTAGGAAATGTTTTATTTTGTGGTAGGTTTTTTTTTTGGTTGGGGTTTTTTAATTGTTTTTTTTTTTTTTTTATATTTTTTGACAATTTTTTTTTTTTTTTTTTTTTTTTTTTTTTTTAACGACAG
>NW_026623269.1:1131608-1138595 GCF_030028575.1 Malurus melanocephalus | reverse complement strand
TTTTTTTTTGGTATTTTTGTGATGAAAGGAGTAACGGTGTGAGGAATTTTATTTAGGCTTTTGCACTATCAGTGGTCTGCATTTTGAATGCTCTAAGGTTGCACTATTATTGAAAGAAGCCAGCCTGCCTTCTGCAGTCCTTGGCTGCTTGCTCTCTCCAGAAAAAAAAAAAAAAAAAAAAAAAAGAAAAAAAAGGGCAGCTTATTTTTATGTAAATAATACATTTCATCCCATTCTTTGCAGCTCACAAAAATACTTACTTTTGCACAGGTGTGCATGGGGCCACTGAATAGGACAGAGCTAGTGTTTTTCTGTGACAAACTTGATTTAAATTGATCATCAACATGTTTTTCCATTAGTTTAATTGCTGATTGTTCCTGTTCTTTTGTTGTACTCTATCTAGAACTTCAGGTCAGGAGGTCAAGTCTGCTGGCATATTTTCCTGTGCCTTCAGAATGTCGTTGCCTCTGGCCCATGCATTCATCTCCCTCCATGTCATGCTGTTAGTGCTTTCTCTGATGTACTCACTTTAAAAGCAGTATTTATGGGTTTAGATACTCCCTGCAAAACATAAACATGAATAATTTAATTTATATGTGACATTACTATAAGTGATATAAACATATGTAATTGTGTACAGTAKGCTAGGAAGGAATTATTTCAGTTATAATGCCTGTTATTTCTAACTGATTACACTGTCTTTGCTAAATTCATGTAAAAGGGGAAGAAATAGCAGAGAGCTTCTTTTGCAGTTGACCTTTTGAGAGTTGAGTACTTCTGTTTGATGTATGCACAGATTTTTCACTTCTGACAAGAAGAAAATCCTGTGTTGTCCTCATTTATAATGTATGGACCTCTCTTTCCATATTTATATTATTTAAATAAAGAATGCTGCAAGTTCTCAGAAATGCTGCCATTCAAGTGCAGAACGTTGGTGCCCAGCTTTCTGTGTGTACGGTTTGGAATATGGTGAGGATCCTGCTGCCTTAATTACTGTGCTGCTGCTTTTCTGATTAATGACTGAAACCTTCACTTATTGGACAACCAAAGATCATCTGAATTTCATTGTTTCTGAGGGCATGCACAGCTTTGACAAGTCAAGAGAAGGAGAAAATTAACTGACCTTTGTTTAAAATTTACTAATTTCTCAGTTATTTCTTTAAATTAATCAGGTGTTCTTGCTCAGAGTGTCTGTAAGTGTGAGAAACAGCAACTTCCAAATTCTTGAATCATTGAGTTTTATTTAGACACCACCTTGGCAAAAGGTAGAGAGTCCAAATATATTGTGGAGCCAGTTTCTCTGCAAATCAGTAGCTTTCTGAATTCCAAGAATTCAGAAGCACTTGTGTCCATAGTTAGGACAACTACTTAGCAGTTTAATTGATTTCTTATGAAGGGGGATTTCTGAAAGTAATAGGATCGCTGAAAAATGCATTGATAAAAAATAGATCAATCTCTCAGCTGCATGATTTCATTGTTGGACTGCTGTCTCCTAGAAGGCCATTTGATTGTTCTGTGGGGTCTGATGCTGGAAGCTGTTAGTTGAATGCACCAGCATGATCGGTATTGGATGTGCCTTCTACAGTTTTCTACTTTTAAAATTGCCCGTAGGTTGTTTAGCTCTTAAAGTATTGAGAATGCATAAATAGTATCACTGTATTCCGAATCAAACTTGCCTGGCTGTATTCTTGCCTCAAAATCAGATTTTGTTTACAAGACTATATCTATAAGCTTTCATTGAAGTTTTCAGTTTGATTTTTTTTATCACCTTATATTAATATAGCACTGCAATATTTAGGATTACAAATACAGCTTTATTTAAAACAAAGAGCTTTCAGTGAAATTGCATTACCTTTCTACTATTAAACACAGATTTATGTGTGAGGACTAGAACACTGAAGGTCTCTAAGTCCAATGTTATAAATGTGAATGCTTCCAGTAGCTAATATTTATGCTTTTTCTTATTTTCTGAAAGGTAATATTACTTGTTAGATACTCATAGTGAAGAGTTGAATATCCTTTTCTTTGTATGAAAGTGTAACAGTCTTCCTCTGACTGATTGTGCAGTCATGACATAGCTGAGGTGAAGATCCAACTTCAAACATTGCAAGATAAATCATTTCCACATTCTTGCTTAAGTGGCTATTTTAGTGTAGAGAAGCACATTTTCTGTTGAGTGCTAATGCCACTGTCTCCTTGACCCAAGGTCTTAACTATTCTGAGCAAAGTAGAATCGGTACTTAGCGTAAGGAAGAGTTTGCAAGTAAAACCGTTGTGCCMTGTAGAAATTTTGAAATTTCTGTGCCTTGTGGAATTGTCCATTGACAAAAGCACTGATTGAATGAAGTGTGCTTTATACAAGGTATTAATAGACATATTCTTCTTTCTTATTTATAGAAACTGGAGTGCGTGGCTGGGATCACAGCTATGTAGAGGCTTGTGTAAGGAACCTCAGAGAAGGGTGTATGCTACTCAAGTTATTATTTTGCCCAACTGCTCAGCCCTTGTTTTCTGCAATGAGCTCTATTTGCATGAGGCATTTTGCTAAGAGGGGAGGAAGTAAGTGTTTAATGTTGCTTAATGGAAACAAGAACTGTAGTTTAATCTGAATTTTGTTGTTTGAGGGCAGTCTGGCAATTAACTTGAGAAACAAAGCCATGGAATTATTTTTGTAGTCTTAGCAGATAAATCCCTGGAATTTTGTTAACTATCAATGCTGGTTAAGCTCCAGTAGYTTTATTGCCACTAGGAATATAATGGAGTTAACTACAGTCAGCTACACTCAACATGAGCTAAGGCTATGGCGTTTTCTTCTTTTAATGGGCCACCTTTGAGATGTGTTGCGGCTTTCAGTCTGAGTTGCCAGTAATGTRTCATGATGTTCCCAAACTCCTTGGACAGTGGCAGTCCCATAGCAGAAGAGCCTTTTTTGCCCCTGGATTGTCCCAGTGCATGGTGTCAAATTTTTCCACAAATACAGAGGAGCCTTGACTATCTGAAAGTCAAAGAGGAAGAACATTTGCAGAAACAGGGAGAAAGTATAATTCTTTTGGCTGCTAATTTTTAGTGGCTGCATAAAACTGAGGCTCTACATGGGAGTTAAAACAAAGATGCTCYTTCCCTGGTGCTACCTGGTGGTTCTCCAACTGTTTTTCAAACATAGAACTGTCCAGCTGTATTTGCCAGCATAGAAAGGGCATGGAACAAGGTCTCTGCTTCATGCATTCCCTGCCTTTTGCACRAATAGGCTTGCATCTCTCAAAGAGATGAGCTATTGTTTGTAAAAGCTTTWTCCTATTTCTATTGTTTTCTCATCTCAGAAAATAGACTTGTAAAAGATAGATGGCATTTACCTTTAAATGAATTTTGTTGGATTTAATTCAAGCAGCAGCTTCAGTGACTGTTTATCAAATGCCATCACACTGCTTACTTTTTAAAGGAAATGGAAAAAATGTCTGACACAAAGGCATCTGAAATGAAACACTCAACAATCACAGTATACCAAGATCTTACCTACTGGAAATACCATGTGTGAATGTTAAAAATAAAACATAGACTCATTTAGTCCTGAGCATTTAAAAGTAAATTGTTTGAAACTGAAGAGAATGGATGGAAAAGGGGTTTTCCTGGGAARTGGACTTGGGTATTTCAATTTGTATTTCTTACAGTAAGTATTTTAGTAGTCTGCATAATAAYTGTAAAGTTGTTATTAGTAATGTGAAAAAGAACGTCTGCAATAATATGGATGGGTAATCACAGTCCAGCAGCATTTTCTGGCTCAGGATATAAAAGGGAAAACTGTTACTACTCCACAGTTGGTAAAGTAGGGTATACATATATTTTCTCATTCTCACTTCCTTCAAGCTGCCTGTCAGTCAACTATTACTACTCTCTTTTATGTGCATAATAGGGTGGACTAGCAAAGCTACTCATGAAAGATTCAGCTGCATTAAAAGAATTTGCTTAGAAAGGAAATTCCTTGCTGGCTTTACAGGASTGCCCAAAGGAGTCAAACATTTATGGATATGGCAAATAGTGGAGCATAAGAAACCATAAATGTAGGTACAGAGTGTTGAATCCTAAATAGAGGCTGAAAAGTAAAAGCAAGTGTGGTGTATGTTTTGTGTAATAAACTTCTTTAAGGATGTAAAGTAGCCATAGAAAAGTCACTCAAGACCTTGCTTCCCTTTCTGTTCCTCTTCAGCTAACATGTACACACAAAATTCTATTTCCCTGAGAAAACTCAATGCTTTTTTTCCCTTTGGAAACATATTTAATGACACTTGCCTAGCTGCTTCATACTTCTAGTCTTTCTTTTCCCTCCTTGAAATGGAAAGATTTACAGAGTGTCTGCAGTTGTACGAAACATGACAAAACGATTAGGTAATTGTTGGGCACAGTGTGCTGAACATATAAAGCTTCATGTGACAGCATAAGGTATTAGCTGCAATTGAAGATAAATGTATATTCACATACTCTGCATACTAATTGGTGAAGTTCTGGTTGAGCTAGCGTCTCCCATTTCCTTCCAACCTGAAAAGTGTTTTTTTTATAGTGGGATTGCAGTACTGGTTTGTACTTAATTCAAGATGGTTTTATATTTTTATTTTTATACTCCTTGATTCTAATAAGGATAGTTGTAGATAAAACACAGGACTGATTTCCATGTTTTTAGCTGGAAATGCTTTAAGAAGTATCAGATCTTTTTATGGGTCTTTCAATTAAACAGTGAAATATGAGTTAAATATGGGTTGCATTGGAAGATGAGTTTACAGTTCTCAGGTAGCTGCAGGTCAGTTGCACCAAAACTATTTTTGACRATTCCTTCAGTGTAGGAAAAATGTAATAAAAGAATAACTGATATTTCATAAAGTGTTTCTGAATATCCAAAATATATTTAGAGTTAATTTACATATGCAATGTTACAGGCTTTTCATCATAAAGATTTTTCTTTTWAAATTGATGCTTCCTTTCACCATTGTTCTGAAAAGGAAGGGGAAAAAGGTTTTTGAAGTAAGTACATGTAGTTGAAATTAGGGTGGACTGAGTTCAAGGAAACACAGAAGCAGCATCATCTYAAACTGGAATACAGAGGAGGATACTTAGCTCATAAAGTACTTGGAGCAGTCAAAATATTTAGAATTTCTTCTCACTATGGCTCTCAAGGCTTTGATCTCTTTGGAGAGAAAATTGAGATTTGTAAGGGRCATATTAGAGCCTAAATATTTAGTAAACCTTTTGGTACTTAGCGCAATGAAAAATGGAGCATTTATTAATTGGACATTGGCATTAATTTTTAACGTGAATAGAAGTATGATTAGTTACATTACTATCTGGCACCTTTAGCATCTAGAAGAACCCCTTAAAAATTATTTTCATATTTGCCTTAAATACCTTCTTTTTTTCCCCCTTCAGATTTATTGAGTTAGTATTGAATTTGTAGGTTTTCAATTGTAGAATCTTAATTTCCTCAGCTTTTTTTTTTTCTGCATAGCTTCTTGCCTTCCTGCATTCTGCCTCCCTCCAGTTACCTTTTTCTTACCCTGAATCATTGTCTGTTAATAGTTCTTGTCTTTCTCTTCTGGCCCAGCTATGACTGTGACCTTTAGCACACAAAGAAAGGCAATTTCTTCTTTTCCCGTGTTATAGACTTATGTWCAGGACTGTGATTGTGTCTGCAGAGATACTACCTTTTCTGTTGTTGGCTTCAACCAACTAAAAGCTCTCTATTTTAATCCTTCATCAAGACTTCTGTGCATGYAACTTTTGTCTCAAAATTTACACCTCCCATGTGAGGAAAATGCTCACTTGCATGGTGCTGGCACTGTTATTTCCCTTTGACTGTGTTGCAGGGATTTTATATCCTCTTTCTCACTGTGGGAGGTGCCTTTGCAGTGCACGGTGGAAGGAAGCACTGGGGAGCAGAGTAACTCTGGCTTTAAAGCCCAGTCAGCTGTGKTGTTGTAGAAGATAAAAGGAGATATCAGCAGTGTGGTAAAAAGAARTTGTTGTGTGGGAGAAATATTTTATCTGGGCTATTTCTGTGACTTCATTCAATGACCGAAGTAAATGTTTGATAGATCTGTCATAAAAGCGGCCTGACATCCTCATTAGAGGAAGTTCAATTTTTTTAAATAGACAAAAAACCAAATTAGATGATTCTGCATGGCTCTAAACACAGATGAGTGAAAGGTTCTCATATTTAAATAATTCTTTAAAAAAATGTATTCTGGTTAACTTCTTGCCCCTAATTGCCTCAGCATTTGAAATTTTCTTTAGCTTGTAGCTTTGACATGTTAATTTATGTAACCTAGTACTTTTAGGATCTGTCTCCTTGAATGGCTAACCTCTGCTATGTTGTAGAGGAGCATACTCCATGGAGATACTAATTGGAAGAATCTTCTTTTGATTGCCTCAAAATTAATGTTTTATCTGTGTCCTCCTCCATTTGTAAAGTTCAAGGTCAGTTATTTAAAAAAAATAATTGTGTGATTCATATCTGTGACTCACCGTTTCGCTCAGCCCATCAAAACAGGAATGGTGAGGCCTACACAGGAGTCTGCCTTSGGCTGACATCATCAGCGTGTTAAAMAGGGAAAGCTTTAGTATGCAAATATAAACAAGAATCTTGGAAAATCCTAAGCACAGGAAAATGGGCTGTTTTTCAGTTTTGTAGTGTTTACTTGCTTTTCCTATTGTGACAACGTATTTTATTTCCTATAACTTGTTTAAGCCTCAGTGTCACCGTGTTTAACCCTAAGGGCTCCGATAACGCCCCTGAGCCTGCCCGAGGGGGCTGAGGCGGAACATGGCGTGAGGTCCTCCCTCATCGCGGGGTACAGGGCTCTTCCCCGGCTTTGAAACCATTCCGTCCCCGCCTGTCCCCGCCAGGCAGGGCCGGCTGCAGGCTGGGGCTCGACCCGTAGGGGGTTCAGCCTCTGGGGAGCTCCCGCGGCCCTAATAGCCCCTGGCCCCGGCCACCGCCTC
>NW_026623269.1:1104227-1130497 GCF_030028575.1 Malurus melanocephalus | reverse complement strand
TTTGTTTATTTTGAGATTTTTTTCAGTTTGCAATATAGAATATTGTCCGAGGCATCCTGGAGGGAATTGGGAATTTCCATGGAGTCGTCTTTCAGTATTCTTTTAAAGGAGTAATTTTTATTACTAAAATTCATGTTAAGCAATTCCTCATATTGCACATTTCTGCCAAGAAATGTGATTTCTCAATCAAGCTTGTACCATCTGTTCCTAATTCAAATACTCATTGTAATTGAATCCTGTGTTGTTGGAGGGACTGTACTTGTTCCCATTCACTAACAAGGTACATAGCTTGCTGACATCTGCATATGGATAGGTTTGAAACTTGTTGTGTCCTGTAATCATTCCTCCTTAAAGAAAAGGCTTGGTGAGGAATGAGCCCCCAGGAGCTACAGACTTGATGGCATTCATGGAGGGGTTGTCAAAATTCCTTTAACAGTTTATTATTCAGTGGAGTCATAGCCTATGGTTTCASGGTATTGTCTTAACTCTTGTGTTTTGCAAGTTTAGCTCTATTTTAGAGCATACTGTTATCAAGTCAAGGATTCTTAAGAGTTTTTTGTTCTGTTTTATTTGTTCTGTTTTGATCTGATTGTTTCAATTATTTTCACCAGCTAGGCAGTGCTGTGAGGTATTTGTAGGTTAAGCTGATCATTGTATCCAAATAATAACAAGTGTTGTTTATTTTCCACATCATGATGATTCTAGATGTTATTCTTTCACTCCAGGGCTTACAGTTCAAGGGGAGAACGTTATTGCAGAAATGATAACTTTCCAGTACTGCTTTAGAATTGAGTTTGTGGTGACAAATGTTTCAGTATTTATATAATTCCATTTAATTATATATTTGTAGAAATGATTACTTAGTTATAATTTCAACTCTGTTTTTCTTCTTAACTGAAAAAGAATTTTGCAGATAATTATTTTGTTAAATTATTAATTACAGAATCATAGAATGGTAAGGGTTGGAAGCGACCTTAAACATTATCTAATTCCAACCCCCAATTACTTGTTGAGAATATACAAAATTTCTGCTGAGGTGAGTGGGGAGAAGCTGAACAGCTCTAGATGTTACTGTTTTCTGCCTTAGGTAAGGGAGAAGGAAATGTGCTCAGTATCACAGAAGTTGYGAAATGAACTGCAGTAGTTGAAGAAGTGCAACGAACATGGTAAATTATTTTCTTGATAGCAGGAAAATTAAGAAAGGGAAGCTCGTTCAGCAGAGTGCATTTAAGTGTCATTTCTCTCCTGCTCAGTGAAGAACCCCGATAAGCCCAAATTGTCCTTAACCTCCCTCTGCTACTAAGGTTAGGAAACTGCAGCAAGGGAGATGTGATGATGCTGCTCATTAATTTTCCAGAAAATGAGCTGTTGCAGATAGGTAGGAAGTAACCCAGGGTTTGGTTTTGCATTTTTAAAATCTTTAATAATGGCCTTTGAGCTTGTTTCAGGTAGTTACAGTTGTAACTCACAAATGGTTCAAAGATTATTTTTCTTTCTGTAAGAAATATGATCTTCAAGCAAGCAACTTTTCTCTAGTTTTTCTTTCATTTTTGTTTTTTTCTTCTGCTCTTTTTGTCCTGAAGATTTGGACCAACTATCCGTTATTTTGGTCTTCTAAACAATTTACAGTGGTGGTGTAGCTGTGTAATAYATGTAAGGTGTGTGCCACAGGTTGAGAACAATTTTCCTGTATTCATTGGTTTATAATTTCTACTAATTTCTGCAGAAATTAATTTCCAGTAATTTAAATGTGTTATAATTTCAAAATAATGCATCATGCAAAGGTGTTTAACATTGAATAGGTATTCCCATGCATGAAAGCTCCTGGAATACTTTGAGTCAAAGCTGCCATTGGTTACAACATGAAGGTTTGGGTTTATTTTTAATCTGGTGGATGGAATCTGCAAGTTTCACTCAGCTTTAGAAACTGTTGTGCTGTTAATTTAAAAGGTGTAAATAATAACATTGAAAGGATTAATTTGAAAAGACTGTAAGTTAAATCATATATTTACTATGAAGTTTTATTACTAGATGTTTAATCTTGAACACATGGAAAAAAAGGTAATTGAGTGACCTGTTTGTCTGGTTTGTTTGGTTGCTGATTTAGGGAGTTATCTTCCTTTTGCTGATTGTAGTGCTTAACACACATTATGTATTCTACTACTGTTCTGGAAGGCAAAACTGGAAATGGAGGGTAGTGGATCCTTTGCAGCTTCTGAGCAGATGATTCTCTAAACCAGTGATTAAAATMGTTTGAAGCAAGCGCTGTTTCACTTTTACAGCCAAAAGAATAGTGGCTGTTATCATGAGGATCACTGAAGAAGAGGTATAATATGTGTATGTTTGGGAGATTTTCCAAAGATTCTAGAGCAATAAAATAGAAGTGACCTGGAAACGTTTTGTGTGAAGCCAAGTTGGAGTCCTGAAACACATTCTTTATGCTTAACAAGTGTTGACATAATTTTTAGCATTAAACATTGTTCTGAGTAGTATTCAAGAATCATGCTTAACAGTKCTTTTTTCTCCCTTTTGGATTATCAGTTTTGAGGTACACAAAATAGCTGCAAACATGTTGCCTGCTCTGCCTTTGCTGTGGATATTTGTGATTCACACACACAGAGGTCAGTGTCTTAAGGTTTTTCTTCTCTCATCCTTTCCTTTTGCTGTAATAGATTTATAATTAGTTAAGTTTATAATTAKTTAAGTGCAGAGATGATCTGTAGTGCCAACAGTCTGGCAACCYGTCACAGACCCATTGCACATCACCTTTCCTCCTGGAAATCTGGCCTCCAAAAGCCAGTGTCATGTTGTGTGCCTCAGAAAGGGGCACTCCATTCTGAACAAGTTGTATTGGTAATTTCTGTTTCAAAAGTGTACACGCTCCTCAATTAAGTTGTGCTGGGTATGAAGTCTGGCGTTTTGTTAGATTAAGGTTTACTTCTTTCCTTCTTAATGCCACTGGCAGTTGTGTTTTATGGGACATGGATAAATCAGCCCCGTTGTGTTCGTGGGCTCTTTCAGGTATAGTTTTTCATCTATATTGTACTAGTGAGTAGTGAATCTTAGGATGAGCGAGAGTTTGTCTGCTTCAGCAAATTGGAGTTCTGATCTCTTCCTGCATGTTCTTGTTAAATTACCCATTTGCTTAATGACTGAAGACAAATGCATTAAGGATACTRTGACCTATGTCTGTAATCATTAAATAAGGATGTGATGATGAAGAAAGAATCAGGAAAATTAGGTACTCCTTTGGGAACTTTTTTTTTTTTTTTGAGACCAGCTTAATTCACTAGTCTAACAGATCTCCTCTGGCTTTCCTTGTCCACAGACTTTGGAAAAGGTGGTGGCTGGTTTTCATTATTAGATACTRTCTTTCTCATGTGTAACGGTGTAGTGGTGACCAGAGTACAAATGACTGACACACAGATTATGTTGTTATGCTGTAATAGTTTAAGCCACGCAGTGATCTTTTTCTACTCCTGTCAGCTGTGTAGCAGGTTCAGTTAATAGATATMTCCAAAACACTCCCCATGTTTGAAGGTTCCTTGCTTAATGCAGACTTTCATGGTGCCTGCCCAGCCTGACTTTGAGGAGACTTGGTTCTGGACTGTTTTCCTTGCCTGTGGATCATGCAGCGCTGTGTATTTTTAGTGCTGCAGTGTATTCATGTTCTTAGATTAGCAGCAGCCTCTCCTGGACTGGGCAGTCACACATGGACAAAACTAAACTGACTGGGAATGCCTCCACAGAATATGGTGATGGTGACTTTTGCTGCTGATATTCTGGAGAGACTCTTTAGGAGCGTTATCTTATCCATCTGATATCTTAATAACGTACAATCGTTTAGGTGCAGACCATGTGAAAAGTTGTGAGTGCAAGAAACAGTCCCAAAGTACCTTAATCCTTCTATCGATAGCACCACTATTGGGTTACAGGGTTTTAATCCCAGAGGAGTTGTTGCCTGACATTAAACTGTCCAAATAGTATTTATATCTGCTGCTGCCCTGCAAGATCACTTAACCCTGCACAGCAGTTTAAAAGTAGTTAATGACAGACCCAGCATGACTTGCCCCTTATGAATGATCACATAAGTTCGACCTGTGCTGTCATGGTTTATGGAGGAAGGCAGTTTGTCCATAGCCTGCTTCAGCCACAGCAGGTAATTTGAAATGAAATGAGACAGTTTCTACAAGCAGATTGATTTGGGAATCTTGCCTGTTCTTCCCTTTGACCCTTGACAAGTTGACACTACAAAGATTGTGACTTTAAAAAATGATTGGGTGCAAATACATTTAGGTAGATGATTTACTATGTGTTAAAGCAAGGACAGTGCAYTTAGAATGGAGCTGTGAGGGAAGGTAATTGTAAACTTTAACAACTCGTGTTTTATGTTTCTGTATCTTATTAATTATCTGAGTAGGTGAATCTTCTGATAACAGGAGACCAAGTACTGTATCTAGTAAACTGTTTGTGAGACTCCACAGACTGCATACCCATATTCAGTATCTTAGTTATGCAGAAATAAGTATATGATTTAGAAATGCAACTGGAATCCTTTCTTTGAGCTGCAGGGGTTAAGTCTGAAAATGAGCATCTGGATGTATAGATTTCCCAATCCAAAGATGTCTTTATTTTGTTATTCTTTTGTAAATGCAGTCATGCAAGCACAAATACTGAAAAGCAATATCCAACATATGAGAGATAACTGGCAAATAGTGAAGTAATAAAAGAATGCCAGAGAGAGAAAAGCACAATTATGTATCTATAAATATTCTGKTTTTGCTTTGCAAAACCAGAAAACTAAAAAGAATTATGTGGACTTTTATTATAAGAGTCAATATGGTGATTTTGAGTGCCTTTTTCTGATTTATGTAATTGGATTTTTCCCAAAGAATTACATGATATATACGTAATTTGAAAATAAATTGCCAAAATATATTGCTTCAGAAGAATTACCCTACAATGATCCAGGATAGTATGTAAAACACAAGTAAGAATATTGCTGGAGTATTTATTGTATAACTTCCATTGTCATTTAAAATGGAATGTTTAATTAAACGTTCCTAGAAAGCACAAACTAATCTTTGGCAAGCCACCTAGCACTAAATGAGCTATTAGTGTGCAGTTGTAAATGCATAATACCAAGTAAACGTTTGCACAAAGTTCATCTCTCTGCAGGTCTTTCTCCTACTGTCTGTTCAAAATGCTTTGTATGAGGCATTATTTTGAAGATGCTTATAAAAAAATTCTTACTGGTTTGGGTTGAAATTGTTTAATACCTCCTTGACTGTGTCTTTACTGACCAATATTAGAAGTATTTTGCTGAAATGTTTCTTTATGTTGTCCATTGGGTTTAATAGACGTGCCATTTAATAAGCTCTCTACCTGTAAGGATAGACTATTTGACCTTTGTGACCTGCCAGTGGTAGACATAGTATAAGATTGCTTTGTGAAATAAAGCTGTCGGTAACATCAACAAAATAAAAAATGATCGTATTCCAATACTCTCTGCTCAGTACTATGACAGCACTGAAATATGGAATAAAATTGAAAGTAGATTAGTTTTGGGTCCTAAGTCATGTTTTGACAAGATATAGGAGAGGAGAACATATCTTTGAACTTTTAGTTTTAAAGTTTTTTAATGAAAATATTTATCATTTTGTAAGGTTCCTTCTTTCTTTATCACAACGAGGCTGTATAACCTTAAAACAATCCATTCTCTTATTGTGAGGGATATAAATACTGTACTATCTTTTATATTAAACATCATAAAGGATACATGCACAGTATGAAATTGCTTGACACTTGCAAGCAAAGGACTGTCATGTTAATAAAAACCTTATTGGAGAGGTTGAAAAATCAGTCATTAATAAGCCACATATTTTTAAACTATGTAAAGCATGTAAATACTGCAGACAAGAAGGCAGGTTTTGTCATATTTTCTCCTCTCCTTTGGAAATGCTTAAGGTCTAAAGCAATATTGTGAATGAAAATTATCAGATTGCCTCTTCTGTGCTTATTGTAAACTTGATGTGATTAGAAAAGAAACTAATACTTTTACAGTTACTAATAAAATCAAATGAAGAGTTTGGGAGGTGCAATGATGACATGACTGTAAATRCTAGAATTTAGGTAACTTGCTTTCAGTCTTTTCTGAAGAAGAAACAAACCAAAGAAAGAAACCTTTAAAGAGGGAGTGGGAAAATCCCAAATCATCAGAATCCACGTTGTATTATATCTACATACTGGAAGGGAAGGTATGTCAAAACAGTGAACCTAGTTTAAACTTCTCAATCCATGGTTAACATCATTAACTGTTTCTCCTTGTTAATTTTTTTGATATTACTTTTTTTTTTGAAAATGCCCTTGAATTTGGTTATGCTCATTTGTCTCTTCTATTCTTCCAAGTGCTCAGTTGTTAGTCTAATAAAAATGCAGGTTTCTTATGTTTAATTTTTGAAAAATACTTTCAAGTTAGTGAAGTGGTTTGTTTTTTGTTTTTTTTTATGGCAGATCTCTATTGTTGCAGCCATAGGAATAGAATACCTTTCCTGGATGAAGTCACAATATTTCTGCAAAGACACTAGTCTCAGCAAATTAGTGTATTCTCTCAGGAAATATAAAGTTTTTTAATGCTAACTCATAAACAAAAATTTTAATATAAAATGGTATAGAAAATTCATATAGAACTTGTCCCTTAGTGCATCTAAGAGGGCTGTAATTATGCGCTTTTAGCAGAGGTTTGTCTTCCTTGGAGCATGGTATAACGCCAAAGTTTAGTGAAATAATGTGAATTGATAACAAAGGAGTGTTGACCATTCTCAAATTGTACCTCAAGTTGTTTGAAATGGAGAAAAGCTTGCAGGAAAATCAACCTGCTCTGCATTGGACTGTACTGGAGGTCAAATGCATTTTACTGTATTAGGACTTTCTTTGTGGTTTTGCCCTTTCAGATGGTGTGAAAACAATGTAATTGGATTATCCTCTGCCCCCACAGATGGTTGAGGTGCTCTGTTGCTGAGATCTTTGGTGGAAACTGTTATCTTACTCTTTGAATGAGGTTAATCCCCATTCCTATTAGTTTCTGTGACTATTAGCCAGGAATCATGTCCCCAGTAGCAGCCTCTTTGCCTTTGCTATGCTTTGASGTCTCAGCTCTTCAGGATTATTTTAATGCCAATGGCCAGGGTGGCTCTAGCAGGTGGAGCAGGGGTGGGAGTGTATGGAGTATCAGTCACCTGCAAACACTGAGGGAGAGTCCCCTGCTCAAAGTAGGTTGTGCCCCTTTTTAATTGTGAAAAGCTCYTGGGGAGAGTGAACTCTTCCTGGCACAGTGAGATACTGTTTCCATGTGTGCATGGCTTGTGTTGTCAGCAGCAATAGGATGTGACTATGTTGTGGACTCAACTTAAGCCAAAGGAAATGATRTGAGATGTGAGAGATCTTAAAACCTCTGACTAGTTAAAAAAGCTGCTTAACCATATGTCTCTCAATTTAATTGCATTGCATCAAAAYGCATAAAGATTTAAGCAGAGGCTCCAGATGCTCCATGATTAACCTGAATAATTAGCTTAAAAATGAAGGTGTAAAAAATAACATCTAAAACTTAAAATTAAACCAAAGGGAGAGGGGAGAGCGGGGAAGGAGCAGGAAAGGAGGAATGGGGTAGCACAAGAAATGGTGGTAAAATATACACTGTCTCACAGATGCAGTTCACTCTTAATGCTGCAGCTTAAATGGACAATTTTGGGTGATTTAGAATAAGTGTCAGGATAGTCCAGTCCAATTGCAATAATTGTGGGAGACAGCTGTCAGTGTTTTGCTTGGTCTTGGAAAAGAGCTCGAGACTGAGTTAAGTATGGGTAGATGTAAATTTTTGAGTATGGACCTGTTAACAGTATATTACAGGGAAGCCAATTAGTCATTTGTATCTTTTCTGGAAAGAACCTTGCCTTTTCAGAATGCTAAATTGCTTGCAAATCAACATTTGAAATATAAGTTATTCCACAAATCATATAGTGGGCTCTGATATGGATTACTTGGCTGAAGAGTGTTTTGACTAGCATCATGCAAAATCTTTTCTTTTAAGTTCAAACTCACTGTGCACTGGCTTTAGAAATTTTAGCTTAGATTTGAGTGTCACCTGGTTGCCCTTTTGAACAGACATACAGAAGAGTGCAGGTAGGAATGGTGAACAACAGTATAAAATGTATGTAAATAGATAGTGTAAAATAGATATAAATTACTTACCAGTAAGCCTATTTCTTTGGAAACTCTCTGAATTTTACTATGCAGCACAGACTTTCTTTTAGCAAATTTTGAGATCAGTCTTTCTTTTCTTTYCCTTCCCACTCTATCTGTGATCATTCTCATTCTTTTTTACAAAATGCATAATAGTCGTATTTACTACTAATTGCTTGTTCTCAAACGATCTAAGTTGCACAAATAGGACTAATTTGGAAAACAGTATAAACAAAGGATTTTAATTTTTTTTTTTTATTCCATGATATCCACAGTCACGGAGGTCCCAAACCATTGTGCCACAAGCGGTCCCTGTCGGTGTCGCGCTCAGGATTTCAAGGCTCGTGGTTCAGCCGGGCACAGAGCACCGTTTGTTTTACTCCGGCGCTGCTCCGTGTGGCCAAGAGGTGGCAGCACCACCTGCRTCGCTGGCAGCGCCGTCCGTGCGCGGGCTCGCGGTTGGGGGACAAATGGGGCAAACCTGKTCAAATGGACCCTACGTTGTGTTAACATACAAGTAGTTTGTTAGCTTAAGAAATTCATTATTGGAGCTGTGCTTTGCTGCATGAGCCGTGCAGAGTCACAGAAAGTCATGCTGATGGTTTTGATTTTGATTTTCATGTGTGGGCTCTACGCGTGAAATTTCAGTGACTGAACAAATGTCTGATTGTGTAAACGCAAATATTCTCTCCCTCAGGGCAGGGGGTGTGGCAGTTGATAACGCAAATCTCAATCAGCTGCGTGAGGCTCCAGAGCACTCGGTATCTRTGAGCTGCTGCTCCTGTCAGCCAGGGCTGCTGCAGAATCTGCACAATTCTTTGCTGGCTGTTTGCTGTTCACTGAAGGTTTTGATTAATACTTCCAAGAGATGAAAACGGAAAGATTTTGCAATAATGGTTTGTCTTCAGTTTTTCTGGAAATTATTTTTATGAGTAGGACSTACTAAAGAAATGTTCTGCATTTTGACCAGTCAGATTGCTTTGGAGAGCAACCTTTTTAGCAGCTATTACTGCTGCATATCACTTTTATGATCACAGTGAAATAATTTGAAATACAGCTTATTTGTGTTGTATTGAGGTTTTCTTCTTTTTGAAGATATATTTTTTTTTAATCATATTGAGTTAAAGTCAATGGTTCTGCTTAAAGGCTGCACATTTTTTCCTTTCTGCTTCTGCCAAGTGTTTTTGCATTCACTGTTTCTTAATGTTGCCTGCATGGTGTTTTTGGAGGAAGAAGACTTGATATTATTCCTGTCCAAGGCTTCACCAACTGGTTTTCACCTTTCCATTGGTAATCTGTGATAGGAGGAGTGCACCTAATTATGTATGTAATTGCATTCTGTCAGGCTCCAAAGTTTGTTTCAGAGTTAAGTTTGCAAATAGAAGGCACGTGCTCATGCTAGGGTGGGTCTGTTTACAGCCTGTATTGCTTTTTCATTGTGTTTCTAATAGAAAAAGAATGTTAGAGGGGCTTATTAAATGCCTKCTATTTTCTCAGACACAAGAAAATGGTAATAGATTTGGACATTGAGAATCACAGGAAACTCCTTAGCAATGGGAAGCATGCTGCTTTCTCCTGTGGATGAATGAGCTGTTCTCCACTGCCGTTTGAGTCCCAATCGACTTGGGAAGAGAGACGGGAGACCATAATGATGAATGAAGCTGAGTATCCCAGATGACAGTGTTGCTCACTTATAAAGTACTCTAAGTTATTTACTGATTTTTTTCCCCCCAAGGTTACACTGCTGTACATAACATAGGTCAGACCTGTGCAAGAAATACTGTAGTCTAAGGTGTTTCTGGTAGTTCTTTTTTTGCCCTTTCATCTCCTCACAGTCTTCCTTCCTCCTTTTCTCCCCACCCCCTTCTGTAAGAGGTAGAGTTTAGATGATGACAAACCCCATCTATCTGATCTGTGCTGGATCTGCTTGTACAGCTCTGTGTTCCTGCAGTGCACTATGTAGCAATTGTGTGTCAGCTCTAAAACAAAGTTTATGATGTTTTTGAGGACTCTGTTAGTTTCTGCCAATGTTAACYTAGAAACAGCAACAGCAATTCACTACTCTTCGAAGTTAGTTTATGGATCTGGTGGTGCTTGCCAAAAGGACTGTAACCCAGAAATCGTGGCATCCTGCAGAGAAGAAATCAAAAAGGAGTGGGGTGGATATCTCGGTGATTAAAGAGCTGGGATATTGCATGGCTTTGTCACTGCCACTATGCTCAAGCCTTCTGTGGAACTGCTCTTTCGTGCCACCAGTTAACTCTCAGGGGAGCTGAGTAAAATACAAATGCAGCAGGAATAATAGTTTCCCTGCCACATCTGTTTACCTGGGACTTGTATCTCCCTAATTCTGAAAGGAGCTCTTATTGGATTAATTTAAAAAATCAGGCCAAAATATTAATTTTATAAAGCCTTATGGTGTATGCCAGCAAGATCTTTTTTTGTCTGTATTTTGAATATGACTTTTTTTTTTGAGTAATTATGGCTTTATATGTTACTTYTGCATTATCCCAGCTGCTGAAAAAAACCCTGAGGAAGATGTAATCCTCTCATTGAATATGTTATTTTTCTTTCATTTCTTCATATGGCAATCTCATAATGTGTGAGCACTATCAATCATGCATAGACTTGTTTCCATTCCTTTGTGGAGATAGGGAATACCATAGAATGGCATCTGAAGCCCAGGGTCTTTGGRGACTTCTGTGGCATCACCTAGGGTGGTTGACCCTGGAGTTTCTGACTGCAAGACCCCTGTTCCATAAGCCATCTTACTTCTCTAATATATAATAGAGGTGGGGGACTAAATCTGAAAATAAAACGAAGCCAAAAAAATAAACCCCAAATGTGAATCTTGAGTGTTGCACAAAAGCTCTGGACATTTGCAATGTGAATAAATAAAGCACAAACAAGATCATGTGCACAGCAGTCTGTGCATGTAACAAAGAGCTGTTCTTCATGTGAACATGTTTTTGTACAGAACTGTAACACCCTTCAAATACTGCTTTGTGATATTTTAGTATAGTGCTTTCATAAGAAGATAAGGCTTGACCAATATTATATCAAGCCTCTGTATTCAGAAGAAATGCAGTTAAGTATTGTTAGACTTGTTCTAGCTATTTCTGTGCAGAGCAGCTGGATGCAGCATTCTCCCTTTTCTTTTTCTATCTGTGAAAGTTGCAAAAGCCTTTTTTGTAGTTTCTGACACAAAGTTCTGTGCTATATTTTTTTCTCTGAAAATAAGCACTGTATCATAATAGCATTAGTTCAGCTTCAAATATTTTATTACTCCGACAAACATTCTGCCATTGGGCATTGTGCTGCTGCAGGTGGCATATCCTTGGCTTGTTTTGGGATGTATGGTAAAATGTATTTTACCCATTCATTTGTTCTTATTTGTAGTTAAGRGGCTTTAGAGGCAAGGTGGGATGAGTGGGAGCTGTTCTGCACTGCCAACTTTCTGTAGGTGCCATAGGTACTGACTGACCTTCTTTGGGAATTGGTCTGGAGATGGTGTTTGTTGGGTGATTGTTGCTGGTGGCAGGTCACAGTAGGCAATGACCTCATTCCCTTATAGAGACCACTGCCATCTGCTGAGAGAAAGCCAATGTCCACTTCTGTGCCTCAAGTGYCACATGGCTGAATTTTTGTCCTTTAATGATCATTGTGGATCAAATTCTGTTGTCCTCAGTTAAATMAATCTTCTCTGCAGCCTTTAGTGGATGTTTTGCTTTCCTTAATTTAGCTTTGTAAGATTGTGCTCCAAAACTCTTCCTTATGCATTTCCCTTGTTGAACTTAAAATTTATATTACTCAAGTTTCTTGATTCTTCTAGGCTTGGGTCTGAGGTAAATGAAATTATCCCAATGTAGTATGGAATACTTTAGGGATTTTGTAGAATTCAATGTTGCTGTTTATTTCATAGGTGAATGAAAGGCCCGATGAAAGCTTAATCTGCAGGAGACCAGCTTCTCAGTCTGGGAACATCCTTCTTCCCTTGTTGAGTGTATTTGAGAGTGTGCTGGCTGACAAGCAGAAGAGCCATGAAGGCCAAGTGTCTTCCTCCGAATCAAGAATCAGAGGTGGTTAAGAAGTATTAACTTGCCAGCACTAGAAATCCCTTGAGTGTTTTGGGGAAAAGCAGGGGACAGGTTACCAGCATTAAGTTCTCTTTTTTTTCTCCCTTTAACTATCTGACCTTTTCTCAGTGCTGCCAGGAGGGATTGCCTTGATCAGTTGYGTGCTGTGAGTCCCTGTTGCAGTAMCTGGACATAAGGAAGCTGGTAGAGTTGGAGTGCCTGTTTGCTTTCATCTGATTGCAGAGCAGTGCGTCCTCCTCTGTGCTTTTGGCCACCTTTAAGCCCTGTTGAGGCAGTGCAGACTTCTCTGGTCCATAGCCCCTGTAATGTTGTCCATGAATCCCAAGTGCAAAGGCTTTAATAGCTTTGCAGTAACGTGAGGCACAACTGCAGTGTCTGTTGCATTGYAGAATCCCTGACAGCAATACCCGGGCTGGGAATTGTAATTGAAGTCCTGTAGTGGTAGCAAGTTTCTGGATCGTGTCATGCAGGGGTAATAGACTGATTCTGCAGCCCAAAGGGAGCAGACTCTGGAGGAAGGGGTTCCAGATGGCTGAACATGCTTCATTTGGCTCTGTTTGTTGGAACTGCAGTGAGCAAATGACTGAACTCTACTTTAATAAAGCTTTGTGGATACCAGAACAAAGGAGTTGAGGAGAGTATAAGGTATGACAAGACAATTGAGCCAGGCTACTTAGCTGCTTATAGACCCCAGGAGAATTGCTTATTTTGCTTTGTCTGAAGTATATCACTTACAAATTTATCAGGTACTTATGCTTTAAATAAATCAGATAGAAGCTTCAAATATATTATTATATATATATTTATATATATAATATACAATTATATATAATATCTATTTATATATAATTATGTATACTCTTTCTGGTGGGAAACTATTTTAAAATTTGACATTGCAATAATCTCTGTATGTGTATACAGATTTCAAATAATGACTCCATCTCTCAGGTTGAGTGACTGATCTTCATTTTCTCTTTGAACTGGCAATTTAAAATGTGTTGCTTTCTTGCAGGTCCTGATTGTACAATCCTTACATAGAACAGTATTTACCTGAATGAATAGTACTATTGTACTAATTTGCAGAAATAATTGCTCTTTGGTTTAGTAAGGGTGACAAAGTTGAGCTTTAATTTGCAACAGCTAAGACATGTGCTAGTGATTTTCTCTTTATTGCATATAAACAAAGACTCAGCACAGAAGTATACAGTTTAAGGTTTTTCCATGTTGGTATTTTCTGTTTGGTTCTCTGGTATTAAAGGAAAAATCTTAAGAAAGCATTTTTTCATTGTATGAGAGTGTCTAGACTTGTTAAAACAGGGATATTTTTTTCTTCCTCTTCCTTTAAAGAAGCAAAGCATGGATGTCTGAAAAGTTCTGGCACTTAAAACAGSTTCTCATCTTGAGAAAAGGAAATGGGAAGAACCAAGTAGAGATTTAAAAGAAAAAATGTTGATAGAAGGTTAGAATGAAATACTTGCTTTTGAAGAAGTAGTGAAGTCAAGGCTTTTCATGGAGATTTTGCAGTAACTGTACTTGAGCATACTCATTGTGTTATAATCCTGCTGCTTTATCACACCTTTCAGTATAGCTTTCAATTTATTCATGTCAGTTGAAAACCAATCACTCCTTCCTCTCCATCTTTCCTGACAATATCAGGTAATAGTGTAAAGACAAAAAAATTCCCCAAAACAACATTCCCCCCCAAAACAAAACCCAAACAAAAATGAATACTTTCACAACAGTTTCATTTTCCTCTGCCAGTTTACACAATTTTTTCCATTGCTTCTAARAATAAACTTCTTCTTCCGAAGAAGAAATGAGATAGGAAAATATAGGGGCTTATTTAGCTTGGGTAAAAACAGAATAAATTCAAGAAACARGATCACTGAGGCTGCAAGAATTCCTATTAACATTTGAATAAATGACAAAATGAAGTGTCAAGCCTTTTGGTCTCATGATGAGTGATGGGGGCTTTTCTTTTTTAATAGATCAGAAATCTTTATTCTCAACTCCTGGTTTTGTATTTTTGTTGATGAAAGTGTACGGCCTAGGGAGAGAACAACATGTTGAATTTTGGGCTTCTTGCTGTAGGGTGCTCAGGATAGGGACACCTAACTAAAAATGCTGAATTCTACCTATTTTTTTCTTATTTTTTAATTTTTTTTTTTTTTTTTTTTTTTTTTTTTTGAGGGAGGGAGGGAGGGAATTTCTGTCCTTTTTCTAAGTAACAGTGCTCTTTGTTTTGCCAGCACAGTCTCATTTTAGCCTGGCTCACTGAAAGCCACCCATGAAAGAAGACCCAATATTTGGAAATCTTGCGTTGTCACAGTAAAAAAAACCTTCTTTCCCCCACAAACTCTGCATACTTATTTTGTAAAATAAGTAACSTTCAAATAGTTTTTTGCACTGTGAAAGAAAAAGTACAAAAGGAGCAATTATTGTTCCTTTCTCTATAGTAACATCTGTTAAGTATCACCWCTTAAGTTTATTTTTTCAATGAGATGTATAGAGTAGTGCTACAGCAAGGTAAATGTAGGCCTGTTTCTGAAAAAAACCACTTTATTTGACATTCTGCTTGCCATATCAGCTGTCCTCTATCACTGAGTTTCCTCCAGTCTCTTCCTGTAGCTTTAGCAAGCTGGACAACAACCTCTTTTGATTAGTATTTGTTAAATTTTACATGATTCCTTTTCCCCCAAGTTAAATAATTTTGCAAGTGTTAGAGCATTTGGAGAGATTGGAGTACAATGCTACACTTGTGCCATCATTGTAAACTGTAATGTGGTCACGTCTGTGACAAACCCCTCAGTGCTGCTGACGGGCTGGGTCCCCTGAGACCGCAGCAGTTGAGGTACTGACAGTGAAACAGAGGGGACAGCTCGAGTTCCCCTGTGTGCCTTGCTCGGCAAATACAGACAGATGTGACAATGCTCACGTTGGACCTCCACACCAGTCTTGAGGTCACCTGTTGTTAGCATTGGGCAAAAAGGTGCCATTTAGGGCTTGAGCTTGTGCTTTAGCTTCCTCAAGGACTGAGCTTTTTCCCTGGACCCTTTGTAAGCTCCCCTGAGAAAGATGCATGGAGCAGCTTCCAGCATTCCAAATACCCTGCTGGGAACCATTTGGATTTTTCTGCTTGCTTGAGAGAAGGAACCTGTTACACTCTTGTCTGCAGGGACCAGGCAATTTTAGGTCTTTTCCAATCACATTTTTTAAATATCTCTTAATTCTGCGTGCACATACAATGCTCTGACACAATGTAAGCATCTCAAAACTTACGCAGGAGAGAGCGTTCACTTGGCTGTCTTCCAATTCCAGAGAATTTTAATTCTGCAGTTTTAATTCTTAGTTCAGGCAAGTTAATATTACACAGCCTTTAAAGAGAATTCTTTAAGAGGCATGTATGAAAACTGCATTATCTTTGTGTGCTTTCATATGGAAGGAACTTTAACAGCAATTCTGTTACATGTAATATAATTTCAGTTTCGGATTGTCCCTTAAGAGACTTTCAGTTCTACTGCACTGACTTGGTCACAGCCTTTTKCCTGTGAGAATTTAGGACAAATGCRTGGGGAACACTGAGGGATGGTGAACACTAAGGCTGCAAAAATGAAGCACAATCCTCTAGCTATGAAAGTATTAAATAAATCCTTGTGGCATATCTTGTAAGTGGACTTTCTTGTGTATTAAACTGGTTTGTAGGAACAGAGGTGTGTGTTCTGGTACATTTGCTCCCTTCCTTCTGCTGAGACAGTGGTAAACCTGCTATGATGGGAACATTTATTCAGCTGGACTGAAACCATCAATTCATTTTTGCAGAGGTCACCAAAAATCCATCAGGTGGTAATGACACTCAGTCACTACTGATGTGGGCTGGATGTGAGCCAGTGATCTAGAGGGGGAAGGCAGTCTAACCCATTACCAATCCCCTGGAGCCACTGAGTCCCCCACTTTTTGCTCATCTTTCTSC
The DNA here is from genome assembly GCF_030028575.1 of Malurus melanocephalus. Lineage (NCBI taxonomy): Eukaryota > Metazoa > Chordata > Aves > Passeriformes > Maluridae > Malurus > Malurus melanocephalus. The sequence goes on along the minus strand of NW_026623269.1, from coordinate 1,114,189 downwards.
TTCTACAGTTCTCATAGGTTAATCTTTCTTTTTCTGTGTCTAATGTGATAATCTTTCTTCTCTTACATATCTGCTTTTGACTTTCATGACAGWATGGCTGACAAACATCCTCAGCATTTTTCCTTCTGATGCAGAAGATATTAGTCAGTAGTGCAATGGTCAATAGGGGTTATTAAAAAAAAGAAGAAAAGAAAACAACAAAAAAAAGGGCTAGAGAGAGAAAGGAAAAAAGCCACTAGACAAAGGGAAATCCTTATTTTAGACTTTCACAGTAGGAATAACTACTCGGTGTTTTAAAATGTATTTTTCTTCTATATTCTTCTAGTCAGAATATGGCTATGAAGGCTTAATGTCTATATAACTTTGCCTGTGGTGGAGTGTCCTGTAATTTGGGACAAAATGGGGAAGGAGGAATAACCACCTCAGCTACTAGAGATGATTACACTGGGAATTTGTGCTTTTCAGGCTCTAGTGTCCTTRGCAGTGATGTGGAGATGTCTGGAGTAATTGGATTGTTGAGAACAGTCCCACTGTCCAAGRTAGCAGCAGTGTTTCAGCATCTCACCCTACTGGGAATCAGGTACAGCTGTGCCTGGGTGGCCGTGCAGTTTCTGATGTTTGTCTTGGTTTGAAAACCTGTGTCATGGGCCAAGTGATGAGAATCCAGACTTGGATTCAAACAAAATGAGATACTAATGAAGATTTTCCTGGAATATGTTAATTTTGAGGGAACAAAACCCATGAATTCTTCCTATTTTTTTTTTTTTTTTTAAATTGTTCCTCCTTATTGCTATACTGCATGCATCCATCCAAATGAGTATTTCTAATAAAAAAATCAAAATGAGCTATAAACTATTAAGTTACATAAGTACATATTTATTCTGGAACAGGACTTGCAGCCATTCTGAGAATGGCTGGAGTGTACCTACTTAGGGAGAGAAAATACCCTGTGACAAATTAATAACTTGCAGAAGTTGCTGTGAATACTTTGGGAGGAGAATATGTGCTGAGGTGATTTTCCCAAACAAATCAGAGTCTATTTTTATGTGCTTTTGTCAACCTAAAAAAAGCGTTGTTACTTGAATTAAGTCTTGTTGCATCACCTCAGATTAAAATGGATCTCTTGCCCTTTATTGTGTGATACTCTGATGAACTGGGAGTTATAATAGGAACATGTCCTCTTGTATCCTGTGCTGTTTTCCTCCCCTCCTCCCCTTCCAAATTAAAGAAACTGGGGCCCACTGTTTCCATTTAGCAGAAATTGTTTTAAATTAGCCTGGAGGTGTGGTTACTCCTGTAATCCAGTGCTTGTAAACATATGATCCTGCCAATAGATCTGCACAGGGTATTTTAAGCTGATACAGAGTGGAGCTATGCCAAGAATTTTTTTTTGTCAGAATAATTAAGTCTATTTTTCAATGTCATGCTTTGCTCTATWCAGCCTTAGTTATAAAATAGTCCTGAAAATAATCTTGAACCTTCTGTAAGGAAGTAAGTTGAARGTGTTGAAAATTATACTACAGCAAACACAGCAAGCCTCCATTCCCTGTGTAAGCAGCATGTTATTGRAAATTTCCTTTAATTTACACATGTGAAATCTGAAATTACTATAAATGAGTTGTTGCAAAGCTAATATTGTCACCACTTCCTTTTTGCATTTTATTACACGTTGTATCTTTTCAGGAACAGTTTGCACTTATCTGTGGAGCTTTAAATACTGCCCTAGCGAATAAACATTTCATTTCAGTAAACAATCCCCAGAAATAGATTTTTACCGCAAGTAGTTTGTTTTTAATAACACATGCTGCCTCTTGGAGTTAGATTCCTAAAGGAACTGTAAAATGAATTTCTATCATAGCATCTGACTTCCCTTCTTTGTCAGCCTTCTCACAGATGTGTTGGGTTCCCTGTAGTTACAGGTCAGCTTCTGTTTATTAAAACTAAATCAAAACAAACCAAAAGAAAAAAATAAACCCAAAAAACAGTGGAGTGGGGAGATAGGGAGTGTACATATACCAAGATAGGTATTCAGATGCAAAATTGAAAACTTTGGGTCCAAAGCAATGTTTTTCAAGTAAAAAAATGATGACTTCAAGAATACCAATTTCAAATTCTTGAGTGTGGTATGAAGGTTACTGTTAGGAAGTCAGCATTATGATTCTTTATGGTGCCTATTTTAGTATAAGAGAGTTTTCACTGCCATTTCGAGGTTGCCATTATTTTTCAAGAACGAATCTAATTTCTGAGGAACTAATTTTGAGTCCATTTTAAAGTAGTGTAAATAAAGTAAGATTTGCCTGTGCAAAACATTGTGGAAGCAGGGCCATATATTCCAAGCAGGTTCTGCAGCAGAAAGCTCCCCTACAATTTGTATTTTTACGTGTGGTAAWAATTGGAAAACACCTTGGTCTCTCATCAATGTTCAGGAAAAAAATTCAGCTTTGAGATTTTTGTGAACCAGAGGAARAAATCAATCCCTTGGGGATTCATAGTGCTTGTATATGAGGATTAGGCTAATGCAGATTCATAGGCAAAAATCAATATAGATTTCAGAAATCCCTTCTGCTAACGATGGAACTGATCATGCAGTTCACAGGCTTAATTATGTATCTTCTTTATGAGACAATAGTAATATCTCTTCACATGGGCATACAAGTTAATTTAACCTTCACCCTATACTAATATTTTCCTTACTGGAAAAATATGAGTAAAGTGCTAAATATTATTTGTTTGATCAAAGAGTAATAAAAATGATAGGCCATTGTATAATTTGTTCAAAATAACCATACTGGAARGAATAGATTAACTTCTCCCATCTGTCCACCAAAATATCAAATATAAAGAGTATTTCCAAAGTAATATTGTCTACAGAAGTTGCAGCATTAGGCAGAGGTTTATGGTAAYAAATGTAGCTATCATGCAGATTTTATGCTTTTATGGAATAATATTGCAGTTGTAATCTGAGGGTAACAACATTTCTCAAGAGGAGGAAAGAACCCATTCATTTTAAAAGCATGCATGTTTCATATGAAATCACCCAACTTGTTCTGAGAGCTATTGAAGAGCTGAAACACAGTGAAACCGTTTGCCTAGAGATTGCAGAATGGTGCTCCAGGATGGAATTGTTTGAAGGCACACAGGATGCAGGGGGGTTCACACCCCAGTAAAATTTRCATTCACCATAAGCATATTGGTGCTTGTAACAGGAGGGGCAGTCCTGGGGATTTCTTGCACTGCCTGCCACTCTTCATTTTGAGACATGCCAGCCCTGTTGGTGTTTGGAAGATTTTTTCCCCCAAAAACGGTTTTCCTTCCTTCTCTCGGTTTCTCAGAGAGTCATCTATCCCGAGTTTCATTGCCTACACTGTTGAATATCAAATAACATATTAAGCCACATTTTCTGCCTTGTGAGCCCTTTGATCTCTCTCACTTCTCTCTGCCATCCACCCACCACAGTTCTAATTACTTCAGCTGGTTCTGCAATGCTATGGGGTTCTGCATTAATGTGAAACTCTTCCTGTGGTCTTCAGCGAGGAGATATTTGAAACCACTGTCTCTTGTGATGCTTACAGAATAAGCTGAGAGTTTTTGTTTCATTCTTTGTGCTTTGATGCACGTGAAAAGGATAGAAACTGATAGAAATCTTATTTGGTGCTTCCTGAGGTACAAGTAAGGTTCCCAACAAGCATAAAAGAAGAAAAAAAAATTGCCGTATATTAATGATATTTTTGTGTATTTTTTTATATGAAAAAGTGAAAACAAATACTTGGGTTAATATGATGTGTTGCTGAGCTTGAGATGCATCCATTCTTTGTTTCTAGAATAATGCAGCATATGGTGGCTATTGCTGGATTAAAGAAGAGGTCCAATTTTAATTCCAACAGTAATCATGTGTTTTTTTTGTGACTTACAAAGGCTGATGAGAAATAGATTTAGAATATGGGATTTGAATTTTATTACCTTGATATTCTCTTAAAAGGGAGCTTTAAATTGTCAGTTCTTTATAGACTGTGTGGGTGTGATGGAGCTGTAATGTTAATGGCAGCTGGGCGCAGCTGGTGTTGTTTCGCATCATCTTCTCCAGGAGACTCCACCATGTGACTGCAGAACAGAAAGAAATGTAATTTGTTGGGTGTTTAGAGTAGTTGGAATTAATCAATTAGCCCTGAGATGTAGTTTTGAGATGTAATATATTTATAACATAGAATGTCTAAAAGATGTTTTAGTTCAGGATTAGGAACTAAAATGAGGAGGGGAACCCTGGATGTGATAATTAAGCTGAGATGGAAGAAAACTGCCTAGATGGGAGAAATAAAGACCTCTACAACTTCTTCAAAACTGCAGTTTGAGCTTGCCTTGTATCCTGCCATGAAGTGGATAAAGACTTAGTGTKCAGAGGGAGATTTTACTGTTTTGAAAACTGTTATTTCAAGTGTTATGCTGGAGTAATGTAGGAAGGGGATTTACTAAGTGAATAAAATTTATGCATGGGAACTTCCATGGTCTTTCAGGTAAACTTGGGGTTTTCCAAAAGAATTAAATCTCTTGATCTCATGAATGCATTCACAAACTTTGCCCATTTTCTTCCTACACTTTTCAAACATAAACAAGCCTCTTCTATGCTTGACTTTGCTTCTTTTCTTGGTAATTTTTGCATGGTGAATAGTCAGATTCTCTGTTCATCATTATCCCATTTTCCTTCAATAAAGGCAGTAAGAGATTCCTCAAGGCAAAATCTCCTTGGCTGTAGCTTTTAATTTTCTTTTTTTTTAATACAAGCAGTATACTCTTTAAAAAATGTTCATTCTTGGGCTTCCAAGTTTCAGTCAATGCTTTCTGTTGTTTGTGCAATTTTCTTCACTGTCACTGTTACTTKTTCCTGTTCAGTCTTCTTTGCAATAATTCTTCCAAATTTCTGTCTTTTCTTTCTGTTTTCTCTGTGATTACCTTCTTCATTTAATGCTTTGAACTGTATTTTCAYGTTGGTGACATCTAAATTTCCACTGTGGCTTTTTTGTTCCTTGTTCTGATTACCTCCAGCTCAGTCCCAATTGCTGTTAGCATCCCCAGGTTTGTTGCCTTTCTCTGGACATGCACCAGCCCCTCAGTGTCTGTCTTTCTTGTCATTAGGGGCCCAAACCCAGATTTGAGGAGTGGCCTCCTCAGCAGTGCCTGGTACAGAGRGACAATCAGTGCCCTGGTCCTGTCGGCCACACTATGGCTGATACAGGYCAGGATGTTGTTAGTCTTCATGGCCACCTGAGCAATGTCCAGCAGCTCTCATCTCAAGCCATCTGCAGTCACTGCCTTGCCTCCAATCCAATCTCCTCTAGTAATAGCTCACTTGCTCCTACTTCTCATGGAGTACCGGGGAGACAAAGGAAGTGAGAACAGCAGCACCTTCCCTTTTCAGCCTCCGTGCTTGTGGTGAAAGACAGAAAGTAGGAGGAGCTTGTGCTGTAAGAAATGTAAAGGGGAAGCAAATATGTTCTTTCCGCAGCCTTGCTGAAAAAAAAAGAAAGGAAGAGGGGGTAGGAAAAAAGCAGGGAGACAGCAAACAGGTACTTGARAAGCTCTGTTCAGAGGAGATTGGTGAAGAGAGGGGCATGATGGCACCTGTCTGCCCAAAGAGGTGTTGAGTGCTCCTGTAGCAAGACTTCGACTTCCCCTGCAGTTTTTCCTGTATCACTAATACTGATGGTGTGAGCAATAACTGTGTGTATTAGGATCAAGCACCACCCCTTGCYTGACACTCACACCAAGCACTGTTTTTGGCTCTAGCCTAATGGGAGAAGTGTCTGATCAGAGAAGGTAGTGCTGATCAGAACCAGCTCTCCACTACAGGGGCGGTTGTTGAGGCAAAGAGATCGGTTCCATTGCTGAGTATGTGGAGTATAAGAGGAACTAAAGCAGCCTTCTATACAGTCATTTAATAGATAGTTTACATTAAAAGTTCATTTACTGTTCAAGTCCTGTAAAATGAAGCACGCAGAATTCTGATGAATAGATTTTTACCATGGGATAACAGRCTGCGCACAAGTAAAAGCGAGTCACAGCCATCTCACGCTGCCTCTCCCCTGCCCATTTTGTGTAGCTGTCATGTGAATGTGGATTAAAAGGAAGCAGTAGAAAATTAAACTGTAGTTCGTTAAAACAGTATTGAAGGAATTGTTRAACATGCTTAAGTCGACCTCACTAACTATTCTGTATCCTTTGAGTTTATTTGGTCCCACCTAGTTTGTAAAATATGTCCATTGCAGCAATGGATAATATCAGGCACTACTTTAGCTGTTTCTAAGCTCAAATTCAAAGTGTACGTGGCACACAGYGCCTCTTGAAAGCCTAAATGCTTTGCAGGAGACATTTCTCTCTTATATTTACTCAAATAGAAGTGGATATAGTGTTTTCTTCTCAAATTTTTGGTCTGACTCCTGTGACTCTGACTCCAGTAAGTAATGCCAGTAGCATGGGTAGATGGATCTGACAGGGTTGAAAACTAACAGCATGTCAGACGCTTTTCTCCAATGAAGGCTATAGATCAGAGCTAGGAATCTGCTGGAGCCGGAGAGGGTGACAGGGGAATAACATCCCTTTCTCTTCCATCGACAGGGGTAATAACTCCTGGCTCCCTAGGGACAGATTGTAAAAGCCAATAGCCAGAAGCTGTGAAGCAGGGAGGGTAGAAGAATTGAAAATTAAAGAGGGAGTGAAAATTTTGTGTAAGGCTTTAGTGAGATGTTGGAATAAACCATCAAGTGTCATTCTTTTAATTGCCTCATTGTTGACAAGGTTCTTGCAGTGTTGGGTTTTATTAGTTTATAAAGTTAAAATACTAGTAAAATACTAGTTAAAATGATTAAGATGTACTATTCATGCTTTTATATGTGGCTGGGTATCATATCATATATAATATATATATTCTCTATATCTATTATTGAAAGTATGKGAAAAAAGATGTTTCAGAAATATTGCTTTAAAATTTTTGAATAGTAAAAATTTGTTAATATCATTACTGTATACACGTATTTTGAGCATGATGATGCTGTACACAATCTGATCATTAATTTAAATGACTGTATGATTTATAGGTGCTATCTACATGTATAAAATTCCATATTGTTGAATCATTCATAGTTCAGCACTTCAACTTCGGCTGCCTTTGTGTCCAGGAAGAGTGTTCCAGTCCTAGTAGATTTTGCTAATGTTATGATACCTGCATTATACCATGAGCTTTAATTCATTTCTTTGTGGAGCAGTAGCTTTTAACAGGTTAATGACAAAACACTTAGAGAACCAGAATGGTAATAAAAAGGCACAGCCCCTGGATTATAAGAAATGCAAGTGCTTAAAAGTGGTATTTTTTTATATGAGTTGTTCTTGCTTAGTTTTTAAAGTGTGACTGGTGTTTAGTTAAATCTTTTACAGACTCAGTTCACTGAAGGTGACAGAAGTACTCACTTGAGCTCAATGAAAAGTAGACATGACAGTAAATTTTTCAGTCAGAGACAGGAGATCTTGTTATAGGAGTCAGTATGGGGGTCAGGGCAGAGCCTGTTGATGATTGAGGAAAAGAGAAGTAAATTCATTCTGCTTCATGCACTTTGTCAAGTGCCAGTAGCTTACCATTGAGAACTAGTCACCCGTTCTAGTCTTACGGCCCTAGAGGTCACTCATTTGATATAAATCATAGCACTGCATAGGCTCAGCAACCTATTGCCATTCCAGATGAAATAAAAAGAGAGGAATGCTTCATTCTGAATTAAAATGGCTGTGAATATCCCACCACATGTTGCTGTTTAATGCAATATGTGGTTAGATATTGATCTCCAAAATCAAGTCATTAAAATGTGCAGTTTTTGTTTATTGGAATGAAGCAATTAAATGGTTCAGTTATGCCAGACCTTACCTTTTCTGATGAAAACTATTGATTTCTTGCCACAGCTTTATAAGCGACAATGTTTTTGATTACTCTTGACAAACCTCCTTGGAGTGTTAATTAAAATTGTACCAGATGAGCAGGTGTGGGAGATCATTAGATCGCCCGGATCACACACTGTACTTCATATTCTGCAGCCTTGCATAATGAATAGGGCACAAGAGGGGAAAAACAATATCTTCATCAGCAGAATTAGCATCTTCTCTCTCTTTTCTTTTTAAACTAGGTGACATTACATTTTACAGTACWTCCATTTATCATTTATTGAATAACTTCTTCTGAATCTGATTAAATTAAATTTCTTTTAAAATACTGCATTGCTMMAAAAATGCAAGAAATTAAATACTCWWGTAGTTTGTGTGTGAATGCTCATAAACTTGCAATACCCACTGCATTATTTCGAAAACAAAGCAGAAACTTTGACATTTTCTGACATAAGACTTTTTAATAATGTCCTCCTTTGTGTAACTGCATGATTTAATAATTTTTCCTTTGTTTAACTACATGATTGTATAAAATAGTATGAGAACTATTGATTAAATTGGCTTTCAAAGAGCAAATTATTTAATGATTTATTAATTTACCATAGATTTCTTGTCTGATATGATAGTAATTGGTTGATAATTTTTTTAAAACCTCAATTTTATGCTAAGGAAACAACAATATGTTGTAGCTGTGTTGTACAGTACTAGAATGGCCTGTGCTACTTAGTTTGAAGCTTGTGAAGGGCTGTTCTGTTGACTAGGCAGTGTAAGGGGAAAAAAAAGAGTTAAAAGAACTAAGAAAAGTAATGTTATTAAGGATGGGATATTCGTTTGGAACAACAGAGGGAAATGGGCAAACGTGATCATAAACTTCTTGGCCTGTAAATAAATAACTTCAATTAACATTAACATCACAGGTGAGTCCCAGTCATCAGCTAACTGGAAGCTTTTGTGATGTGTCTGTAGCTCAAGCCAAGCCTTATTGAACTGTCAGTTTGGGACTTAGAGGCTTTAAACTGAGAAAAAGTGGGATATTAAAGAAAATAAATACTTCAAATAATACTTAATAAAAGGTAGTGCTTGAGCACGAGCAATGTTTAGTTTAGGTGTTCTCTGGAAGGGAGCCAGATAGGCATCATATGTCCTTTGACTGAGTTGTCTTCTCTGTGCCCATCGTTCTGAAATCAGATAAAACTTACTGTGTTGCAGTTCTTTGTATTGCAGCCTTATTAAATGTTAATAAAACTATTGAAATCTTAGCATAACTGTAAATTCAAATCACAAATGAGATTTGCATTTCTTTATCATTAATTAGCTGTGCATTAAGCTTTCAAAAATCTGTCCAAAATGGAAGTAATGCTGAAACCAGGTTATTCTGTGTTAACTCTTCATATTGCAGAATTATAAAAGCTAGCACATTGCAACAATGGAAGAGAAGATTCAGGAGTTACCTAGACAGTGGAAATGTGGGTGTGTTGTTGTGTTCTAGCAGAAATGCAACTGAATGAGCTGAGTTGTCCCATTGATTTAGGTGAGCAATATAAATGAGCTGGATATTATTAACTCCAGCTATAGTGACTCCTTTACAGCAGTAGTGGTCTATATTTCAATGTTGTAATTTGATCATATGTTTGAGCTTGAACTCAAAATGTGTTGATCACTTATATTTTTTGATCAGATTCTGGAAGATGTGAATATTTTTGAAGTTAAAAGCATTCCTTGAATAATGAATTTATTACCTGCTGATTTCACTCAGAGACTTRGTTCTTTTTGTTCTATTTGAAAAGAATTACATTAATTCAATGCATGTAATTTTCAGGATGATTTTCTGTAGATTACAAATCTAATGTGGAGGCTCTCTCAGAAATCTTTGTAGAAGAAAGTRTTTCTGTTTGTATTCCTATTATTTCTTCTGATCTAGACTGAAAAAAGGGGAAGAGGATGTTATTTCCAAAGAGTGACTAAAATTGCCATGCACACAGAGTTTGCTKGGTAGCATCAAAGTGAATGAGACAAGATTCATCCTTGCAGGATGGTTTAAC
>NW_026623269.1:1064227-1101727 GCF_030028575.1 Malurus melanocephalus | reverse complement strand
TGTAGCTACTACTGGCTATCATGGTGCAAATAATAAAATAGAAAAAAAATGCACCTAAAAACATTTTTAGACCAGAAGAATCTAATATTGTCATTGTCTATCTCTTTATAACACCAGCTGTGTTTAAATCAGTATATCCCATTTATCTGCATTTTAGTTATAGCACTAACTTTCACAAAATGGACAAAATCACACTTATTTCTTCTAAGAGAGAAATCCCATCACACTTTATAGTTTTTTAATAAATAGAGCTCTGTGGCACCGTAACTGGGCTACTGAAAACGTGTTCTGAAGGTCTAGATTGGGGTGTGCTAACAATATTCTTTCTAAGAGGTTTATACTGTGGAGAAGATTTTGAAGATGTGAATGTATAAATGAACAATTGAAATTGTCTGAATCTTGCTTGGTGTTTTTAAAAACTTACAAAGCAGAGGTACTTCTAATAGAATAGAATGTAATGTTTTACAGAACTGTTTTCCTTTCTGACAACAGCATGTGACCACAGTGTAAGTAAAAAATACTTAATTTTAATATCTSTTTTCACTGTTAGTTGCAAAGGGGTTATGGCAAGCAGTGCATTTTCCTGATGTGTGCTAGCTGATACAGGACCAATTCCTGTTCACAAAGCTTTGAACCTGAGGTTCCCAGATTCAAATTTGTTTTATAAAACTTGTTTCAAGTCAGTTTCATTTAATTAGAGCTTTATTAAATATTTACCTTTATGCTATTTATTTGAAAATCTAATTTGTAGRATTTCCCCCCGCACTCCTCAAAGTGTTGCAGGGAACCAGAACAAGCTCCCCTGTTTTTCATGTTCTTCTCATGATTATTTTTTTGTCGCATGGCTAAATCTCCTTTCCATGGTCTGTTGTACAAATACCAAATCCTTGTCTTGGCAAACATCTTTAGGAGTAAAGTTACTGCTGTTACTGAAYTTCCTTTAAGATCCACACTGCTCATGTTGCTTTCAGAGATGAAATAACTCCTARCGGGCAGACATGGTTATCTGGAATGTAATGGAAGGGGCCCGATACATTTCTCTGTGATGAAAGGTCTGTGATTCACCTTATTGTCTGAGTACTTTTTGTCGTTTTCGTGACCTGGCAGGTGAATGGTGCTGCTCTGCACAGAGATCAGCTCTTGGCGTTATGGTGAGCTTTGTGTGCAGGACTGACGCTCTGGAATTACCACGTAAAGCTTTTGCATAATGAGGTTGCACAGTGTTCAATTCTTATGGTCTCAGTGCATTAGAAATGTGAAATGTATAGAAGAAGTAGGGTCAAGCCCTGGTGGCACTGGTGGTGTAGCATTTGAGGTTTCTTTTCTGGAAAGTAAGGCTACTTCCTATGTTATGTTGCAACATGACAATAAAAGAACCGAATACTATTCTGCATTACGAAATGATTAATCTCTGATGTTTCCATCCCAGGGAGTTCATTGCCAAAACTGTAGGAACTGGATGCATAAGGAAATGTTTTACAATAAAGATGACATCATTAATCTTCAGTATTTCTCTGAGCAAGACCTTTCTTCACCATGCAGAATAGTAGAGAAAGAAATATTTTACTTTATAGAAGGTAACCCTGAGAGTTATCAGGGTAAAAAACTCTTACAAAGCCATGGTTTTCATGTTTGACAGGGGTCAAGCTTTGTGCCTGGTGTAGATGAGCCTTTTGGAGCCAGATTGTCAATCCAAATGCAAGCTGCTCTGTTTCCTGTTTATGCCTGTGCAGAGTTACACATCCTGACTCGCTTGCCTTCAGCTGCAGGTTTTTCCGCACTCCCTAGGAGATTTCTTCCTTAAAATGGTTTGTTATTTATCATTTAAGTAAGCCATTGGAATTTTGTTAATTCCTGTTTTACTTAACACATGCAAAGTGGTATCATTAGCTAAAGGAAGATAACGTTAAGGTAGCAAGAGTTAGTGATACTACTTATTAAATGACCTCTGCAAAACAAAATCTGATCAGCCTATGCCTGAATGTGGAGAACTGATGCCAAGTTCACTGCTTCCCAGAGGCCTGGCCTATTGTATATATGACCTGAGGTTATCAGCAATTGAAACCTGGTCTAGTAATTTAAAAATAAGCTTTTTGTATATTACACATTTCAATWTTTCCATCTGTCATAAGATTAATTAAATATGTTTCAGCATAAAGGAACATTCTTAACAGAGCAGCTTGCTTCATATGTTTATGAAGCTCCTCCATGGACAGAGATTGTAAAAAATTTTTATTGTTTAGCAGTATAGCTCCTAAATAGTAATTTTTTTTTTTTTAAATTCCCCCATCCAGTGAAATGGACTGAAAACCAAACATACCTGTCAGTTCATGCTGGTTTGTCCTTTCCCTTTAATTTGGAGCACAATGAGAAATAAATCTGATTATAGTCAGGTTAGTGCTATCAGAGTTGTTCTGCATTGGCTAAGTCATGCTTTTCTCAAAAGAGAAAAGTATTGCTAAATTTAATGGGCTTTCTTAATAGGTACCAAAGAGCTTTTGTAATGGCCTGCATGCCTGGCTTAAAAGCTAAAGAAAGGTAGTTACTGAGGAAGGAGATTGSTAATTAGGCCAAACTTCCAAGCAAATGTGGATACTATTTGATAAAATGACTGACAATGAAATGCATATTCCTCCCTCCACCTCTTTTGTTGCTTTGCTGTAATTAGAAATTACATCTTTAACACATGCTACACTCACTGATATAACAAAACTGTATTGTAGTTGCAAGGGATTTTATTACTTTAACAATGGGATTTCCCATGAAATAATTGATATATGGCATGAACAGAGTGAGTGTGTTATAAAAAGTCAGAGTATGTTGAACCAGCATAATTGCAAGGAGAAAGAAAGCATTTTGCAGCTTTTCTGGAAATCTGACAGAATTAGAAGGAGCCATATTTTCACTGTACTTAGGAGCAAAATTGTACATGATCTTCAGTTGGAGTCAGCTGGCCTAATTTCAAAGTTAATGGTCCTTTTGGCCATTACAAGTACTAAATRATATAACCTGCGAGATATTGATAAAGACCTTGGCAAAAATAGTGACTGCAATGAAAATTAAGAATTTCTTCCTTTGATCACTTATTCTTAGTTTGTGACTAACTCCATTATACTTGGTAGGGCTACCTATGCRTACTTAGATGGTTTCTATTCGTATGGTATCTAAGTACTTCTCAAGGACTAATGGGTTTTAATTTAGCAATACTATGAGGAGGCACAAAAATCTCATTGTTACCATTTTAGGAGACTGAAACTAAGCAACTTCATGCATTGATTTGTGTAACTTCGTGTAAGACTCTTGAGGCACCTTAAAACCTTGGTTTTTCCATTCCCAGCTCTGAGGTGCCTCAGCCACTCATCCTAGAAACTTAAATACCAAATATTCACACTTGAAATCTGTTTTCTGAATTTTGTGCCCATTCAAATCTCCAACTGTCCCCACAAAAAGAAAATGCAAGGCAAACAAAAGACCCAAATAAACTAYCCCAATCCACAAGCTAGCTTTGGAAAACTCATTACACAAAAAATCTTTTGTATACACAACTGAATGAATTCCTTTTCTCCCAAAGGTTGATGATATTTAATGATAGAGTACAACTGAGGTTTAGAAATTTGGTTTTAATAGATGTTAAACTAATCATTAAATGCAATAAGGTTTTGTTTCCTATGTTTTTTGAAGTCAAAAGGGTGATCAGAGGCTCTTTCCAGACATTCCCTGTTTTCTTGATAAATTTTCTTAAATAACAGCTGATGAGAACATTTATATCTTAATGTCAGTATTGTTTGACTATATTTTTCTATTTTTATCATCATGTATTGTTTGCTTCTTAGATTATAGATGTACCTGATGTAAACTGCAGAAAACATCAATTTAAACATTTTTCCTCAATTGTCTTCTAAGTACCTGAAAGATCATGAAAACACCCTGCAGTGCCCAAGTTAACTTCAGAAGGGTTAAGCAGTAATTCCCTTGGTGACCATGTTCACATTGTGAGATGCATCAACACACATGTTTTGTCTATCAAGCCAAAAGAATATCCCATTTAGGTCTTTTCCCTCCAGTAATCAAGACTGAGCACAGCAAAACAGCATTCCCTTCAGAGAATGCAGCAGCAATATGAACTCAGCCTTTGTTAAAGGCTAAGCTCTGCTACCAGTTCCTTTTTGCAATATATTGCAGTGTGACTTCAGTTTCCTACAGTGAAGGCAGCCAAGGCAAAAAGTACAAAACTGCAGAATAATGTAACAAAAAAGTGCTGCTCTGCATAAAGCTCCTGAGTTTCAGACTAGTTGCTGGKCAAAGCTGGCCTATTGACCCTTGTCCACTCTAGCTGAGTAAACCTGCAGGTCTTTGCTAAAGTATGCTTGCAGCAGGAAAGGTCTTGGGCTCTAATTAAATGCAGAAGGCATGCAAATAGGCTTTCCAGATGTTTTAGTTAATCTAATTAATATCAATCTGAGTCTAATGCCTTCCTTTATTTCAGAGGTGATAGAATTGTTGTGAAATACTTGAGTTTTTGAAAAAGGTATTAAAACATGATATTGGTTTTTCTCTTTTGATTTGCACTAATTTTTTTCTTTTACTTATAACAAAACTTATTTTGCCTACAAGAAGCGTTTTGGCTGCCTTTTTTTGTGGAAAAAATAATTGGCTGGCATGGAAGCAAATAGCCTGTGGATTTGACAAGATGATACACACAAAGATTTCTCTTTCATTTGCAGTAGAATATTGTATTATGAGAAACATGAATATTAATTTCACTTTTGTGCGCCCTGGGTTGGCTTACTGGAGACCACTCGATTTTACTTTACAAAACAACCAATAACACTAAGGCAAACAAAACAAGGTATGTTCACAGCTTTGGTTTAAAATATCATATGCATATTTTTATTAAGAACACAGTTTTGACAGCCTCTTCTTTGTAGAAATCACATCGGCTCTGATCATTTGATAAAGGCTAATTTTTCTAGGTTGCTCTGCTTTGTTTAGCTTATTTTTTTTCTTCTGAATTCTTAACCTTTTCATACTTTCGGTGTATTTTTAAATTATTGCAAAAATTCCCCTTCCTTCTCCTGTGGCTAAGCAGGAAGCCAGCAGGATACCAATACTGCTTACTCACGGAAATTAAAAACAAAACAATAGGTAAGAAAAATAAAGAAATAGCACAAACAAGAGACAYTATCTTTTGTGTTAAAGCTTAATGKGTTGTGCCCTGGTTATTCAATATACTGGAGCTTAAAGTATTGAAACTTCTGCAGGAGAATTTCTGTAGAATTTGACTCTTAGTTATTTCAGTGTCTGCAGCTGAAGCATGGTGTTGAACTAGTAGTCTGTGTGTGTGTGTGCCCTAAAATCCAGATAAAAAAAGCAGTAAGTCAGCAATGGTAGCCTTGCAGCCTAGAGTTTAATCTGTTCAAGATTGCCTTAGGGAGAAAGAAAAGGGGAAGATATGCTTCTRTCTTCTTTTCCCTGTCTACTAATGATGTGGTGATGTGACCAAGATGCCTATTTCCCCTTGAACCAAAATATACTTCATTAGGGTGGCAATTTGAAATGTCTTCTAATGCAATTACTTGATTTCATTTATGTAACTTGCAACTCACCTCTCCTTCAAAAATATTGATTCCAAAATCTCAGTCTCCTGTTTTTTTCCAAAGTTGCATATCTTTTATTCTCTTAAATTTTCATTTGCAASTTCATATGATCGGAGACTTGTATCCAATTGAACATCTCTCTAGATTTTGGGATAAATAAACTTCTCCATTTGCCCCTGACATGTGTGTGAAGTACAGGTTGTAACATGATTGAACGCCATTGATTTTTCATAAAAGTTTAAAAAGYTGATACAGGTCAAAAGCATTGCAAAATTTGTTATAAATTCCTGTGGTGATCTGAACAAGAAAGTGGGGAGAACTGGCACCAGAGGAATTTAAATACATGTTGARTTACATGGAGGATAACAAGGACTTGAAACTTTTTGGTTAATCCTTTTCAATATTGTACTTCAGGTTATGAGATTTATAACATTGCATAGTTCTCTTTATGTTTTGTATTTTTTTACAGGTGATCTACTTATAACTGCTTTAGTAGGAAACAGATCTTGGCAAAATACTTTCATTGCTTCCCAAAAAAGGAAACCTCAGATCTGTGAGCCCATTTTTCACTGTAATAGTTGACTAACATTGCATGAATCCATTCAAACCAGGTGACATTCCAGTTGTACTACAATTTTTAATCAAGTCTGAGAACTCAGGGCAGAACTGTCTGATAAGTCACCTGAGTTGGTTGTGTTACGAGTCAAGTCATGTTTGAAAGTTGCCTGGACAAAATGCAGAGCCAGTGGTGCATCGGTTACAGATGTCCTTTGGGCTTACAACACAGGAAACACCCATGCAGAAAACCTCAGSAGCTTCTCCAGGAGCTTGGAGATTGCCCTCAGGCCCCATCCCCTTCTCTGTGCTGGTCTGGGACCTGTGGCCACAGGCCAGAGTTGTGATCTGACCACTGGCCACATTAGTCTGAGTTGTCCCTCAGGACAGGAATCTTTCATGAGCAGCAAAACCTTTTCATGGCTTAACTTTGTTCCTTGAGCGTGCAGACTGCAGAGGAACAGGATGTTTATTGTACATACAGGGAYCATTCCCACTGAAGAGGGGCTGCCTTTAGGGTGGGCACAGCTCCCCTGGGGGAGGTACCTCCCGTACTTTGGAACCTGYGTGGTGTAGGTGTGGGTCCTGAGAACCTTCTAGTGTGTGCTGTGTTCCTCCCAAATGCACTAAGAATAGAATTTATTGCAAGTAAGGCACTATGCTTAATCCTCAGGTCACCATTACCAGATGACGTGTCAGAGGATATTGCTAGCTGATGTTTTTGTGTCACATGTACCATATAGATAGCTCCATGCAAATTTTCAATTCAAAATCACAAAATATAGTTTGTTGAGAATATGAATAAATTTTRGCCACAGGTTTTGTGGCAAGGGGCAGTATCCTTTTAAGATAACCAAGAATGCCAACTTTCATATGGATCTAATACACTGAAAAGTGAGCCTTGTGCTCTCTTGCTAGCTGGGCAGTATAAGAGGGGAGAATTTGGTTCATGAATCCAAAACCCTCTGGAAAACATTCTTTATAGCACCAATAAAGTTCTCTAGCTAGTTCAGTGTTTGCWATTGACACCAAAGACACCTGAATATTCCTTAACATCCTGAAATGTCCCAGAGGGTCACTAGTAAGAATTGTGCATTTTCTAGTACGGCACATAGTTTTTAAAGGGTCCTCTCTGTTATCATCTTCATTGCTGTCCTACAGATGAAAAAACAGGCAATTTCCTCTTTGCTTTATGCGCTGCCTCAGTGCAACGGCTGCGTTCCAGCGTGATGCACTCAAAATGTCAAGTATGAACCCGAAACTGGGGGGAGGATTCTGCAGGAGCTATAAATTCCCTCTTTTCCAGAGGTTATTTCTGCACTCACCCTTGGTGTGCAGAACTTATTTCTGTGCTTGRGTTAATGTTTAGGATTTCTTTAAGGGTCATCTTTTATTCTAAAAACTAAATAAAAATCTTTCCATTCATCTATTAAATTTGTGGATTCTGTGTACTGTACAATATGTTTAAGGGAGGGGGATATTCTTTTTTGAATTATAGTTTTTCAGTCAAAATGGTTATTTTCTTTATAACCTWTCCTGTCAGTGCCTTCAGACAGGCAGTCCAGCAATCACTTAGGTGCTTATATTTTAAGATTGGTATCTTATAATTAAAGTATGTTTTCATATAATGTTATCCAGGGTGTAAGGCAGATCTTTGCACAGTGTTTGTTGCTCTTAAGRCACTGTAATTTGTTAGTAGCTCAGAATCTGCCCTTTTCCACGTTTCCTTCACACAAATGAGTCTTGATGATGTTGCCATTAGTATTTATTCTGATAGAAAATATTTATATCAAGATTAGGATCTGGAGATGATTAATAAGTCTCAGAAGTTAGTGGAGAAGTGGATCTTTTAGCCAAGGTGGCTCATTAAGRAAAAAAAACATCTTTTGAGCTGAGGATGGACCCAGGAGGGGGGTTTGGAGGACAGGACTTGGTTGCCCACTGATGGGTGGATGGCACAGGTCTTGACTGCATCCTACCTTTGCTCCAGCTCTGCTCTCAGGTGTATCTGGAAGGGCAATGTCCCGTGGACCACCTACTCCTGTGATTTATTCTGAATGCTGGACAAGGTAGGATATAGAAGCAGTTTATTTTTCATTTCTCTTCTGCAATTCCCAACTGATTCTGAAATTTTCCTGAAATTCACTCAAATTGGATAAATTTTGTGTGCCATGGGTTCCCCTACCTTAGCTGTAAAGCAGATTCACCCAGGTGAAATATTTTTGGGACCTGCTGGGAAAAGGGACTATATATATGTGAAACGGGTTTCTTTTTCTGTTATGTAGCAGTTGGTTTTAGATATGAGAAAAGATATTTTTATGAAGGCTTTCCTAGCCTTTGAAAATTAAGCACCTTTTTACTGTTTTCTTGGTTACATTTTCTTATTAATCTCTTACTCTGCTAATGTGTGTTACRTTTTTCTTTCTCTGCAAAAACTTGTGACTTTTCAAATGCATGTGAGTAGCATTTATCTCCCTCCCTCCAGTAATGTTGTGACTGCTTATGTTTTATGTTTCTGAAGGATTCAGCACTGTGGGAAAATATAGATGGTGTGTAGAAAAGAAATCAAAGATTATTAATGGATTCAAATGAAGGGAAATGAAAATTGAATCCAGACTCACATTTGCCTGTAAATTACTAGAATGAGAAGTATAATTTAATAGAAAGTAACTTAACTGTAGCTGAGTAATGCTGTACTTTATCCTGTGTGTGAGTAGTAAGAAATGTGGTGTGCTAGGCAGGGAAAACTGTTTCTTACAGCTTGCATTAGACCATTGGAAAATAGTAATGTAGGGAATCTCAGTGATAAATCAAGAAAAAACAAGTTGACATTCATCAGATCGGCTTATTTATGTATAAATCATACCAGAGATGCAGTGAACTCCAAACACTCACGAAACTGTAAGCATGGGCTTTTATCAGAGGTCTCTGAATTATCTTGTTTCCTGTTTGTCTTCTCTGCCCTCCCTGCAATGGTCCTCTTGTTTTCCGCCTCCCTAACTGGCATTTCTTGCTCCCCTTGCATTGTCTCAGGTCTGCTCAGCTGCCCATGGAGGTGGGCACTAATGCCAGCATGTGGCCCTGACTTCCACAAGGCTGTCTGAAGGTGGGGGCACTCCAGGAGCTACCAAACTGAGGACTGCCAACACCAACAATTCTGGGCTCTTGCCAGTCTCACAGCACCTTTGTGGCCCYGTGCCCTAAGCAGGGACAAAGGACTCCCAGAGAGGCTACAAGAGATCCCAGCACAGCAGCTCACACYACACAGGTGGTGGGAATAACCAGAGAGAGCTGTTGAGGAGCAGTGTCTGTGCCAAATGCAGGCACCTCTCGYGGCAGGAGCTCCAGGAGCACAGAGCCTGGAGTTTATGGAAAGCAGGAGATGTGTAGGAATAGGCCATGTCCTCTTTAGAGGGAGGAAAGTGCTGCCTTGGACATGCCATGGTGCTGAGCAGGCGGGGGGACGGTCCCTGAGGATGTGCCTTGGCTCAGCCTYGGGGATGCTCATGGGAACTTCAGCCAAGTGCTTTAAAATTGTGTGCTTGTTTCCTGTGTGGGAAGAGCTGTGCCCTTAGGAAATGGGCAGTGCTTTGAATGTAGAGGGCTGAGTTGAAGCTAACTTTTCTGGTGCCAGAAAAGGAGGAGCATGGGCTGAGGAAAGGGAATGCAGCTGAAGGATTTGTGTATCTTACTATTGTTTTCRGCAATAATTGTCTTTGAAGTACTTTAAGTGAAATCAATGAAAAATGTATGAATAAATAATAGGTGGAAAGATTTACGTTTTGGCCATAAAAAACCTCTTGGATTAAGCTTTTAAGCTTTAACCTTAGTATGTTAGGCTCTAGTAGTCCCAAAAAACAACYAAGTAGCTGTCATTACTTTTTATTTCCTTTTTTCAGTGTAATTTTCATGGTGAGTTGTTTGTCAGGGTTTGGGGCAGTTGTCTGTGAAGTGATGAGTGCCTTTCCTCATGCAGCCCCTGCACAGAATTCCCTTCTGCCACCAGGCTTTGAGCCTGGGTGACAACTGCTCTTGGTCTCTGCTCTGTGCCATCTGCCCAGAGCTGCCTCCTGTGATAGTCTGGRTGTCTTGCAAGATCTGTTAGGAGAGAGGGAGAAAAAAAGTTGTTTGTCCCTCAAAACAGAGGCAAGCAAATATCAAAACACCTGAAARCTTGTAAGACTTTATCTGAAAGACGGAGGTTTAGATACAGCATTCAGTGTCACTGGTGTTTCTAAGAGCCCCTRTATACACTCTGGTTTCTTCTCTTTATGCAAACAGCAACAGAGACTCATTGGTCTGAAGTTTTACTTTGTGAATATTGTTGGGTACAGTTTTTCTGAAAGGTTTTTGAGGAAGGCAATTTCTTCTCATTTTTCTTCAGTTCATTTTTATTTGTGAGGATTTTTATTCTTTTCTATTCTTTTTTTTACCTTTTCTGTTTGCTTCTCGGACTATAATTCTGCTTTCTCCTTCCTGTCTTTGTTTAGTTGCAGGTTTAAATTTTTGTACTTTCTCTTCTTTTATGTTCCARTGTGTATGCTGGTTTTGACCCTTGAACTTTTGAAAAATTTCCCAAAATGTACCTACTTTCATAACGTGCTTTACTTTGTAGATTCATATAGGTTCATATAGGTTCCCATAATATAGATTAATCGATCAGTATGGTTTTGGTAATCATGCAAGTAAACAGCAAGAGGAGACCTAAATATTCTATGTGAACAGTGGAATGCAACTCTATTATATTGGAGAAATTAAAGAGTGATTTATCTGTGCCAGCCTTACCTGTAGTGCCAGGTGATTGGYGTTACTGTCTGCATTGAATAAAACTTCAATCTCACAGGAAGACATGGTACAGATGATCAGTTGAAGTTTTTTTTAATGGATTTGAAACAGGTGGAAGTCATCTCTTTTTAAGAGGTTTTCTCTCTGTCTTTCTGTAAATAATCTCTAATAGTAATATAACACATAGGTCACTAGTATGGTCTATGCTCTATGTTGTGAAATGAAATACTAAAAAGATGAAATTTTCATTTTGTTAAGTTTGTCGGTAGATTACCAGCAAGGAGAGAGATTGGTGTGTAGTGCTGGGTGTGTGAGTGATATGATGAGTGCACATCTCACTGTTTTGGTGGGCATTTTGATAYATCACTGCAAATGTAAACACAGATTTAAATTAGGGAAGGTTTTCTAACTAATTCCACCCCTTTTCTGGTGACCCTTTTTGAGTGTGGTTGTCTGTAAGAAGCCCTTCATTTTGCAGAGCCTGTGCTGGTGACTTTAAGCAGGAGCTGGTTGTTTGCAGCATTTGGGTGTGACTGCAGAGGGATGGTGCCCCAGCACTGTGTGCAGGGGCTMAGGGCAGGAAAGCAGGCATGAACAGCACTCCCCTCCTCCCCAGCTAAGTGTACCCTGGCACAATGATCCACACTGTGGGTTAGGATGTATTAGGCAGTGGACTGTGAAATAGATTCTTAGCTATATCAATATTTATCAGTTATGACCTGCTGTCCCTAGTGAACGCTTATTTCTGAGAAATTAAAAAGAAAGAAACAAATAAACTCCAGTACCAAAACAACAAACAACCCCACCCGTGTACACGAGTTGAAAACCCTACAAAACTTCTATTGCGAGCTTTCTGGCTGTTGCTATGTTTTGAAGTAAAACATTGTCTGAGATACAGCACTGCTATGATGTATTAGACTAATATATCATAAGAGTGTCATAGCTTTGAGGATGCATTAATGGAATACATCATTAAGGTGCCATAGCTCTTGTGATGCATTACTCAAAACATGAMCAACTGGTTGGGGTAGCACACAAGCATGTGTGTTTGAAGTTGTTTCTCTACCTAGAAGTTCATGTGCAAGAAAAGTTAGGAAACCCTGAAAGTCAGGGGGTCCTAAAGAGAGGGGTTGAGGTGGATGGGACTAAAACTGAGTCTGGAGCTGTGTGCTTGCAAAATCTCTGTCTGAATGTACAGAAAACACGGATGAGGGGGGAAGCAGAAACTTGCTTTACTGAAGCAATGATAAATTTTCATTCACTTTCAAAGAGTACGATAGTCTGTGGTGTATTACATGAACGACTTCAGCATTTTTCAAAATGTCTTGACAAGTTTTTTCAGGTATTTTTTCRGTTTGCTATCATATTTTCTGGGAAAATTAGGTTGAAGAGGTTTTATGCAAACAKAAAAGTTTTGTCTTAGCTGTTATTCATCAGTTTTTTGTTGTATATGTCAGCTGTTTCTGGTTTCAGAAAAGAAAGTAGGGTAAGTTCTGGTAAGCAGTGACAGTCTTTTAACAAGGTTTTTTTTTTTCTTTTTTTTTTGCCACATTTCCAGACATAGCTGGTTTGGGACAAGCTTTGGAGAAGCTTTCTAATGCCAGCTGATAAGCTGCCCTGAAAATGAGATCAAACTTGAACAAAAGGCTTTATAAAGCCCATTAAATACTGATGATGATGATATATAYTCACTTCCTTGTTTCCTAAGAAAAAGACTTTATGTGTTGTGCATGTTTATACTTGGAAACTTTCCATCTCTTGCCTTCTTTAAATGCTTTGTATTGTCATGTTATGAATGTTATTGACAGTGTGTATGTCCTTGAGCAGACTGTATTTATTTRTATTTATGTGTATTTATTATTATGATTTTGTTGAAAATGCAGCTCACAATTGCTCCGGTCTTGCAATGGTACATATTTCCTAAATTTGAATATTACTGTTTAATCAAATTAATCTCTTGGTTTTTTTGGTTTTTTTTTTTTTTTTTTTTGCCATTCACAGAGCTGGGTGCAAGATTTGCCCATCATTGATCTTTTTTTCCCTCTGCCATGTTTAGAAAGAGAACTATGTGTAGGCAGATGTAAAATACCACTTTTTGTTGGATCTCTAGAGAGGGAAGTGTGGGAACATTTCCAGATACTGAAAATCAGMCTTTCCAGTATAAATTGCTCTTTTGCTCTTCATGATGAGAGGCATAAAGTATCCAAGTAAAGAAAGTTTCATTTCTCAGGTTTCACTGCACACAATATTTGCATAACTTTACCCACTTTTTTTAGATCACAGTATCTTGAACACTAGATGGCATTGGCATTATTAGTGTAAGTGGGGAGGAGATGGAGGATGCTCAAACCTCCTTCTGTTAATGGCCCTCATTTTCCTTCCTGCCATTCAAGAAGCCCAACCAGATGAGAAAATCCTGAGGTTTGCAGATTTAGGACCATACCAAGGGCTGGGGCTGCATTTTTGGGTAATCTTCACTGACTGCTGCCTGGTTACTGTAGAAATGACCCAAGCTGCACAGCAGCCTCTTACTGCTGGGTGGTTTTTGAACTGACCGTGCAGAGCTGGGATTGCACCTGCAGCAACCCTAGACACAATCTGTGGAAGACACCAGTGCATGAACTTGCCAGCTACTGTGTTATGATGCATTCCCAGTCATTAGCAGACTGCATTTTGTCTTGGATGTGGTCKTTTTTTGTTTGGTTTGGGTTTTTTTGATTTCTGATAATCTCCRTAATAGTTACTGCAATGGTTCATTTCTTCTGATCCTGTCACCACTCTTGCCTATAATTACAGGAAATTATTATGTTAGTGAGTATTCTAGGTATCTCTCATTAGAAGCAGCAGTCAACTAGGGTTGTTAAAACTGATCTGCAAATACAGATTTGTATCATTTTCAGGCCAGCAGAACAGTGTTTTGCAGCATGAAAGCTGATATTAGAAAGTCATGTTGCTGTCCTTTAGTAGTGCTTGTATGACCCTGGCTTTGTGTAACATTTTATTGTATGCTTATTTATGAAAGCCTAGATGGGAGCTTGAAGAAAATATTGGGAARTTGGTTGTGGGAAGAAATTTCTCTGTGTTGTTTCTGCTTCAGAGCTTGGTGTGAACTGATACCAAGTGACTACCTCTGGGACTGAAATTGCATCTCTGCATGATATGGGAACTTGGCAACTCCTCAGTGATGCCCTAGACCTTCTTTAAAGATCTCTTCTAACCATTCCATGATGAAGGATGTTTAATTCTACCAACTGAACCTGTTTCTTTAGGAATGACTATGTAAAAATGGCTGTGAAAGCCATTTGTGCTTGATGATAAAACAGTATGAGTTCAGTAGTAGACCTATAATTCCCTTCTTTCAGGAATGTACTGTTTAAAATACCCTGGGTGGGTTCCATCCTTTACATTTACATTATTCGTGGAATTTATATATCATGAGTAGTGAATGAATTGTTTAAGAARCAATGCCTTGTTCCTACAATATAGCAGCGTATTTTATAGAAGTTGCTGTAATCTTTGATTGGGAGTTATGTATAACCTAGTTATAAATAACCTAACTTTAATGACAGTTTAGTGACATGTCACCAGMCTTGGAGCAGATAGATAAATGGATTCTCAGAAAACTGTGCTTTTTGTTGTGTGATGATTGTCTAGTTTTTGCTGATTAAAATTAAGACAGGAAAAGGCAAAATAATGAAAGTAGTAAAGCCTGAAAAACTGAAGTTGCAAGAAAGCAACGGAACCCTTTCATAAGGGTAGTATTAGAGAGAAGTATGAAAGTAGTGTTGTGTCTTGCTTGTTATTCCTTTTGTAAGCATAAAATTTTTTAGTATTAGAGAGAAGTATGAAAGTAGTGTTGTGTCTTGCTTGTTATTCCTTTTGTAAGCATAAAACTTTTTCAAATGCGTGTTTTGGTAGTAGCTAGGGATTCAGTCCCAGGTCAGGGCTTTGTCATGCTAGTGATACACATACATTTTCCTGTGCAGTGGATGAAATTAGGGTTTGAGGTTTATTAAATAGGGTGTTTTTTTAAATAAGCTATCATACAGAAGAATCTGATGGCCTCTGTGACTACTGCGCTGGAAATATACCTGTAGTAATGAAGTAGCTTAGTTATGAAGCACAAACTTCTGGGAACTTTGTGGGTKATGTTGTGTTGCTTTTGGAATGGAAGGTTTCAATGCATTTGGCTGGTTACACTGCAAGGTTACAAYGGATTTGGAAAGTGAATTCTTAACRATCAGTGAAACTCCCAGAGCTTTGATCATAATAGTACAATGTGGGGTCCCAGCAAGTGTTGTAGGGTAATTTATTGGTTTCAGTGCTGGTTGTGCATGCAAATGTCATCTTCCTGAAAATGTCTTAACTTATGAGCATTACTAGAAACTGCTATGTATATCTCTTTGTAAAGAGAGGCTGGTTTTGGAAATCAAAATAGGTTTTTTCTCTGTTAGCTTCACAAGAARTTCCTTGTAACTATAACCACTGACGCAATGAGCCAAGTACTTCCATCAACAGTTTCACTTAATGATGTCTTTTATTACAGCTCAGCAACCCAGTTGAGTGAGTAGCTGCATGATGGGCTAAGTGCCTCTGAAAGCTCAGCAAGAAAACTTTTTGCCCATCAAATGTGGTGAAAATATTCTCCCGTGGTTTGGGTAGGCATTTTTAGTGTGGTTTAGAAGAAATTACACAGTAGCAAAACAAATCAGGAAAATGAGTGGCCATCAACCAACAAGTAATAAKCAAAGATCAGTGTGGTTGAGAGAGGTTTTACAGTGTGTTGATATCACCAAGCACCTCTCTGTGGTCAGAATTTCAACAGCAAATACAGAATGAGACCCGTTCCTAATCCAATTTTTTTTTTTTTTAACAAATCCATGCAATCCTACCTCCTGGCACTTTCTTGCAGAAAAGTGAACTCTTGTGTGGATTAGCTCATGGAGTTTACAATTTGCAGTGTCTAAGTGAACAGAAATCAAATAAACTCTGTTATGTGAATAGGCTACAGAAATAAACTTCTGTGTAATAAAGTGAATTGACTGCCCTGAGTCATTCTCAGCTTCTTTGTTTGCTCTAATTGGAATGAATCACRTTGTTTGCACTTCTGTTGTGGTTTTGCATGGCTTCTCGTAAAGTCTGGCCTTTTATCTTTTCCACTGTTACTGAYCTGTGCAACAGGTGTGTTAACTACCTTTAAGCATCTTTGCTGTAAAAGGAGAAGGATTTCCATCAGCAATGTCTTGTACGCATCCTACACATGCCATGTAAATGTTGCTTGTAAACCATGCTGGGCTGGGACACAGAGATCCTTTTGTAGTTCCTGAGGTAGATGGTGCCTAGGGAATGAGGCATGGCAAAGGTCTGAAACTCAAGGTTTATATTTCTGAGGCAGTTCACATCCTTAAGATCAGTTGTGTAATGCAAGCTCAGTTTCTTGGAAAAGGCCCCGCTTAGTTTTACGTTAATAAGAGATGTGTGTGTGGCTTCATGTCAGAAACAGGAATTCAGAGACTTTGAAAAACCTTTGAAGACTGTTAACAGCTGTAATTGGTGTGTTTTGTCTTGGGTGGAGAATTTGAAAGGTTTATTTCAAGAATATACACTCTTAAGGGCAGGAACTGTTACTCATCTGTGTTTGGAAAGCAGCACCAACACAGTCTGGATAACAATGATACTACAGAAGGTTGAAAGAACAATTAAAGAGTGGAAATAATGACCTAAGGGAGGAACACTTAACTTAGCACGCCGATGACTGTGCATCGTGTGYTTGGGGGAATCCGAGGGGAGACAGTGAGCGAGAGAGTTGTCAGAGAGACTAATACTCTCAGAAGAAATATGTAGAAATCTCTGATACATTTCATAGAACTGATATCAAATAACTTGAAGAAAAATCCTTTGAAACGGAAAGAGGGAATTTGTCCTCATTTTGTTTTTTCCCCAGGAGAGCTTGCCTCATTTTTTTGGTTCTTTCTCTTTCCTTTCTCTGTACCTTGGGACAGGGGGTGTCTGTCAATAAACCACCATCTCCAAAACCACACTGTAAATTATGAATGCCAGGAGATGCGCACAAAAAAATGCCTCGTAAATCCAGYTTCCCAAGGCCCCTCTTCCAGAGCCAGCCAGTGCCCCTCCAGGGTGGATACTCCAGAACACGTCATATCCTGACACCACTTATCAGCTATTTCTTGTGTTTTTTGCAGGTTTAAATGTCACTGTGACAGTCATGTTTCTGGAACAGTGCAGGATGTAGGTCAGCCTGGCTGTGTCGTACAGGTGGGAGGATTAAGGCAACCATCCTGGGGATTTTCAAGCAGTTCAGGGGAGTTTGTGGCTGAAGAGAATTGGGGATTCCTGGGTTGTGTGCTCTGGATCTCCAGGAAGCATGTCTCATACTAGCTGAGCTACAGACCTGAGCCCCAAATGCCTCCTGACTGACAGACCTATTGAAACAGAATTTTGTAAATATACACAATGAAATACTACTGCTACTACTACTACTACTACTACTACTTGATTTTCAAAAGGAAGAGAATTTTTACTCTTCTGTCCATCTTCTGGAACATGTCAATTTTGTCTGTATATCCACTTTTTTCCTAAAATCGTTCTTTAAACTACAAATAAATTATAATTTTCTTCCTGACTACRTTGGCTTGCATTGTATTGCTTACAGCTTTCATGAGAAGGCATTAAAACAAAGCAGAACAACTACAAAGTGACTATCAGGAAGAAAACAGGGTTTTTCTTGTGTTCTTGGCTTCAGTTTTATCACCCTGAAGTGATCACTTCCTTTCTGGAGCTTTTTTCTTGTTTTGTGTATATTATTTCTGTGCGTAGTTGTTCACATGAAATCAACCTCCTAACAGTGCCAAAATGTAAATTAAAAAAATTTGGTGAGTAGTGAAGCTAACAGCATCAGTAAAGTGATCTTTTAATAATTCAATTTTAGTCTAAATATCTGAAAATACCTGTTATTAAAACTGTGKTTTTTTTCTTCACAACTCCCAGAGGCAACAAATGAACAATGATTGTGTGTTATTAATTACTTCCAAGTATATAAATGTAGAAACGRTTCTAGAACAGCAGATAATCTCCCTAAATCTCCCTCCTCTCTGTGTTTCCAGGCTGGCAGTTGCTGACACCGATACATTGTGCTGCCACACAGGGAGCAGTTGGGCTGTGCAATGTTTGCTTCCGGAGAGTGCCCCTGTTGTCTCCTTGGAGTTGTTGCTCCATCCTGAACAAAACATTCCCAAGATACCATGGATGCTGCTCTGCTGGGCTTTCTCAGGACTCTGGCACACCAGGTGAGCTACCAGCCAGTTTTTCTGACAGCAAAGAAAGATGTCTTAAATGTGTCACTACAGAAAATACAGTGGGTTTTCTTTTTAAATTTTTTTCTTCTCTGCCAGATGCCCAAGGGGAAAAGTTGGGTCAACATTTGATAAATAATAATTAAAATCTCCAAAAACCAAAACCCCAAGCAAAACCAATAAACCTTGACAAAAATTTTGTTCCCTTTGCTCTTTCTGCTCTGGCTGTTTTCTCAGTTACGTTGAATATTGTTACCAAGTTGTTGGTGAAAAAAAGGCTGTCTTAAAATAATTTAATCCTAGCCCTGATGCCACTGCTCTGTTTAGATTTGTCTATTAATATTTCTGTGCAGTTCTTTAACTAAAATTCGGGGATGTTTCCTCTTTTCTCTGAAAACAGTGTTTGGTAAGAGCTGTTGATTATTTAGGTCTGTGGAACTGGTCAGTGTAAGCCAAGACACAGCAGGCTGACTGGTGACCTTGTCTTGTGTTTGGCTGGGGTTTCTTCAACTTGGTGTGACCAGGTCCAGCAGTTTCTTTCCTGTTTTGACATTTGTGGTCACTTTGCTGCTTCAGACGTGTAGACAATATTATGTCCTTGACTTTTCCCCCACCCAACATATAAAAAACTTGCCTGAAAATCCCGATATGTTGATAAAGTTGACTTACAAGTTTTGGTTTTGATACAAAAAAAAAAAGGTAAATTAAAGTAGAAATGGGGCAGAGGGAACTTGAGTGGTACAAAAGGAGTGGGAAGGCAATAGAAGGGTCCTGTGAATAATAAGGGCTCTTTCTTACTGGGAGGGATTAGGGAACATCAACTGGGTTGTCAGTAACACAAGTGAGCAGAGGGATACTGGCATAAAAAAAGAAACAAAAATTGTGAGATGTGTCCCAGCCTYACCTTCTCAGGGTCAACACTGCTGAGCTTCAGTGTCTGAGGTTCTGTATGCAAAAGTGTGCATTTGAGGGGCGGTTGCGACTCTGAATCCAGGTTGTATGGCACTCATAGGAAAGTGGTCTTGGGAAGAGTAGGACATTGCTGTGGAATACTTTGGCTGGATTTGTGAAGTGAAAAAACAATTTGACACAGTTTGTTAGGCAGCTGTAGTGTTTGATTTTAAATAAAAGCATACTCCAGTAATGAGCTTCTGTTTTCACAGCATGAGTTGAATGAATTGATTAAATATATTCAATCAATTATTCCATGTCATGTTTTTATCTGAAATTTATATACAATGAAAAATAAAACAAAGTTTATTAAATGAAAATTAAAACCAATATCGCTTACTGTGGCAGGTCCCTAAAATACATACATGATAATTTATTCAGGCCTTGTTAATACTTCAAAGCAATGATAATAATCCATGATATTTTATTTACTTTTTTTTCTTTTAGATTAAAAGTGAATCAAGATTAAATATTTATGAAACATAAGTATCCTCATGTGTCCTCCATGTCCATGTGCTTCCTTTTATTTTACTTTTGGAGCTATTCCTTCCCYATTATCTCTTTTGCTTTCTGCCATAGTTTATGGACTGATCATAATAGACATTTACAATATTTTGTATTTCTTACTGTTGAGTTCAAATACGGGTGATTCTACAGTCCTTCTCTTAATGCACAGTTGTAGTGTGCTGCCTTGGTATAGAGCTTTTTGCAGAACTTCTCTTCTTTGCTACTTGTTGATCAAGATCAAGTTGTAAAGAGCAGGACAGCCGTCGTGATGTAGTGCAAGGTATAAACACCAGGATTTGAAATGCCTGCCTCACTTTTCTGCTCTTCTGCACCAACACTCTTCTGCTCATATGAGTGGGAGGACCCCACTGTGAAACAGGGAGCGGGCTGCACGGATGACTGAAGCTCAGTATCCCCAGGGAGCTGTGCCTCATAAAATATTTGATACAAGAAAAGAAGTGCTGGATGTTCGAGCATGCTTCAGGAATTCCCAGAGGTGGCATGTGGGGTGTGTGCACTCGTCTGTAGGCATGCCAGCAGCTACTGAATGGCCGTCAGCATTTTCTGTTGTACAAACAGAAGCTTGTTTGGGGTCCTTCCCACAAACGCGCTTAATTCCCTGTGCTGCAGAGTCCCCGCTTTACTCTGTAATTGCAGCTGACAGCCTGGATTGGTAGTATCCAGCAAATGTTCAGCAGCATCAGGCACGGGCTGATTGACGGGAACACCACACAGGGAGGCTCTTGCTCTGTGAAGGTTTTTGGTCTGCAGCAGCATGATAAGCAATCASTGTTACTGGAAACATTCTCACATGCTGCATCTCAAACTGAGAGGCATTTCATCCTTTTACAGGTGATCCTGAGCACAGGAAGGGCAAGATGTGAATGGACACAATTGTGACTCCAGTGCTGTTTGTTTTGGCCTGAATTTTATTAGCAACTAATGGTAAGCCCTGCAGTCCTTGCTAGGGCAGGGCAGCAGAGGTCTAGGCTTGCATGAATACAGACAGCATCAGGAGCCTGTGCTCCACTACCTTGCCTTACCTCACATCTGAATTATCCTCTGGGGAGTGCACAGGACATTCACAGCAGTTAATGTAGGACTTACAGAACTTACAGTGAATGGGCAATGAGTTGGGACCTTCCCGGGGCAATGGTGAAAGCTCACCTAGTATTGCAAGTCAAAGCTTGCATGCCAGACTTCAAAACTGTCAGTAAAAGGGAGAGCATTTTGTTATGTATTGGAGCAAACTCAAAAGTTTGCAAAGCATGTTTGATGCAGAGAATCTATGTCTTGTCACACCAATGTGTGTCACACCAGACTGTATCTATGAAGTAGCTTTTAGTGCTGCTTTCTTGATCTGCTGGCATCAGGGTAGACTTGAGATCTGTACCCCATCTGAGGGTCAGGTCCCCTTTTACCCTTACCATTTAGGCAAGATTTTTTTTTTTATGACAAGTTTGCCTTAGAAAATTCATCTTTTTTTCTACTCAAGTGCAACTGAAATTGCTTGACTGGCACAGAGGTATTCAGGCTTATGCCAGCATCATAGGGTAATACAGCTCTAGGATCTGCCCCTAAAAGTT
Organism: Malurus melanocephalus; assembly: GCF_030028575.1. Lineage (NCBI taxonomy): Eukaryota > Metazoa > Chordata > Aves > Passeriformes > Maluridae > Malurus > Malurus melanocephalus. The sequence goes on along the minus strand of NW_026623269.1, from coordinate 1,080,433 downwards.
TRTCTGCAGCCTTCTTGGTTTGCTGTTTAATGATATTTGTCTGCCATTCCAAATTCTGGCAGATGCAACTATATAGAATTTCCCTGGAAAAAAACAGCAACTGTGTCAGAGAAGTAGAAATACAGTTAAAATGATTGTGATGTATTTAGACTATGGGCTTCAATGTAGGGGTTAAAAGTGTGTTATTCAGTATTCCAGGAAATTGTCAGGATCACCAAGTATTGTACTGACTTGACCTGTGTTACATTGAACTCACTCTTTCCATGTTTCCAATAAAAACATACAGCAGATTGTTCCAGAAGCAGTGTCAAACTCAGTTAAAAATAAATCCCCTCATACTTTAAACATGTAGTGTGTATACTAAATATATCGCACCAAAATATCTCTTGTAAGGAAAACTATCTAAAATATATCAACCCTGAAATCTCCCCTGGGTCTTYTGCAAAACCGTGGATTTAAGTTAGGATTCCTGAAAGTTAAAATAATCGTTCCTCATTTGCAAGCCACCTAATCCTCTGTCTTTTACTCTGCTTTTATTGCAACACTAAACCAGCTTTGTTTCATTCATGTGCAGGATTTGTAAATAACTAATTATAGCCATGTTTTTTTCCCTTGGAGCGTTAACATTTGGCACCTGAGAGAACTGTTTCAACTACCTGACAGTTCAGGGGAAGCAGTGGACTCRGTCTCAAAACAGTAGGGTACAGCTGACAGGCTCTCTTGGACCACTTCACCTCCTGCTTTCAGAACAGCAATCAGATGAGCCAGAGGGCAACTTTAGGAAAATATTTTTCTCTAGTAGCAGTAACATCTGTCTCCTTGGCAGCCTCCGCTGGCAGTTGTGTTGGAAGCTGTAGGTTTGCCCCYGGCCCTGCTGTGTATTTACATTGCTGAGAGGTTATCCTGAGCTCCACTGGATCCTGTTACCTGATTTTCTTTTGTTCTGTCATTTTCCCTCTCTGATGCTTTGGCTGCTTAACTCTTTAGGGGTACATGTAAAGTGAAAATTACATGTGCAGTATGAGCTCAAAGGTATTAATTTGAAAGTAGTAAGTGGTAAACCTCTTTCTGATTAGAGATGCAGATTTTCTTATCTGTTTTAGCTGTATTTATTTGGCTTCAGCCTAAGAAATTTCACCGTTTCTGTGAAATGGTCTGTGGTTTTGAAGGTGCTGTTCTCAACGCTTATATCTTCCACTTGTATSGAGTTGTCTTTGGTACTCTTATTTCTCCTGCATTTTACTCTCTTCTTCTGAATGACTGATATTTGACTGATGCTTCATTTCAGTGGAATGATGGTATTACAAAGACARTTATAAAGTAATAAGCACGGGCATATCAATATTTATTGAAATACTGAAAAAAAAWTTCCATTGGTGATGAGAAACTCTTGGCAAGAACTGACATGACAATATGTATTTCACTGATACAGTAAGAGAACTTCAACTTCAACAAGTAACTCACTGCACATTCTAAGAGTTGCATGGATTTAAATCCAAGGCAGCTGCAGAACATCTGTAATACAAATAGTCAGACTTTACAGATTGTCTGTTTACAAACACAGAACAACTATAATAAACCAGCCAAAGCCAAACCTTTTAAATTTAGTCTGCTTTTACTAATATATCCTGTAATCAATAAGGCAGTCAGAAGAAAATGCTTGGTTACAAAGTAGTTAACAATTAACGTCWGTGGGGTTTCTTTTGATTTGTTTTGTTTTGTTCTGTTCGTGTACTTTGGGCAATATCATGGGATTCCTGGAACCCCAGATGTGGGCAAATATACGTTAGATTACCTGACACCATTCCCATTAACTTAATTGTTCCTTTCTTCYACATTCTTATTTTAATTCTCCTGTCCTGTATAGGTAATAGTGTTGTGAATAGAGATGGCAATATTTTTTTCAGCATTTTCCTTAACATTCAGTGAGATTCACTGTAGCATTTCAAGAGGAGTAAAAAAAAAAGAGAAAATACAGAATGTAGACACTTGAATTAATGTTTTGCTTTTCTTTCAAAAAGGAATGACCACACATATCTTGTTCATGTATTTCACAGCCACCCTCAATCGGCACCCACACTTTACTGTTAATTTTGTTTGCTTGAGGGAGAACACTGGTATTTAAATARTTCTTCCATCTGCCCTGTGTGATGCTGAGGGGGCTGTTCTCAGTTTGCTCGTGGTCTGTAGGACAGGGTGTGTGTGCTGGGATACAAGACAGGCATGTAGGAGTTGCAGACACTTGGCTTTGCTGTGTTGGTACCCTGTGCATGGACAGAATATTAGAGCTGATTAATACAGGCAATTAAAATAGTGTGCTTCATACTAATGCAGATGTAATAACTGATGTCTTTGGTATACAATGTATGAATGGTTGGACAAAAGTGAGAGAAATGCACCTTTTCAAGTTCACATGAAGCAGAAAATGTTGTAACTCACATAATTTACAATAGATTTAAATAAACTACATTTAGGATTATGAAGATTTACAGACATTTAATCAAGTGAATGATTTTAATTTGTAAAGACCCTTCTGTGTCCCTGAACTATGTTCCACTAACTTGAAGACATGCTACAGTAAACACATATATTTGGCTTCTTCATTCTGGCTATATCTTATATAAAGATGAAACCAAAGAACAATAAATTAGCATCATAATTGTCTACAGTGAAAACTACCATATACAATATAAATAAACTATTCAAAAGCCAGCAATCTTCATGAAAAAAATTAAAGTATTAGGATTTTATACAGTTTCTACAAGTGATTGTGCAGCCRATAATCTCAAAAATTAAAGTAAAAATGAAATACCCCTATTGATTTTAGTGTCTCACGACATACAGTAATTAAGTACTGGTAAAATAATTACCAATTTAAAAGAAATAATAAGGAAATCACTGCTCTTCAATTTTATCACAGTTTTTTCCCCACAGGACCTAAAGAATGTAAACACTATGTTTTTGTTAATGTTAGAGATTAATACTTTATTTTGAAATGTATGTTGATCTACACCTTAAGGGTAATGAAATAAGGCAAGACTTATAACTGTGGCACTACATGTTAATACTGATACCTTCATTTGGACAGAGAGAGAAGTGTTTGTTCTTTTCTAATATTTGTTCTGCAGCAGACTTTGGCCTATATAGACACAGCAGTATCACTCTTCTTTCTTTGCGTAAAATGTGTGTATTACCTAACTTTTAAAACAAAAAGTTTCATTAGGTATTGGATTGAGTAGAAATTTAGTTTCCAAATTACTGGCAGTTTTAAAGATAATTTCTTAATAAGCTCCATGGCATCATCAGGTCATACAATTCACTTGTCACTTCTTTTATCACAAAATGCTTTTTTTAAAAAAAAAAATTTAGTCTTTTAACATCCATATTTGGTGTCCTAATTTTCCACTTTCTTTTCAAAGATATGTTGGGATGGCTAAAATATCTCCATTTCCTYTACTTGGAAAAAAAATCATATAGTGGAGCCATATTRCTTAAGTGTGTAGCTGATTTGGCTAATTTACTTTGGAATATTTCCTTTGCTACTTAACAGCTGTCTGATAAGAGCAGTAGAAGAGGGATACTGCCTGGTAGAACAACATGAACACGTGACAAAACAAACTTCAGAACACGGTTAAGAATGCCAAGCTAACTGGATAACAGACTCTTCCTAGTAGCGGTTTGCAGGCCCCAGAGGCCGACAGGCAGAGCCAGCCTCTGAGGGTTTGGTGGCCACACCACATAGCACGTGGCCTAGGCCAGCTCTCTCTTACAGCTTGTTGAGTGGATGCCACATCATTTATCACAGAAGAAGTAAATGTTGGGTCCTTGTAAGGATGACAGAAGATGCTATAGGTGCAGTTTTGCATCTGTTGTAACTGTTTTACAAGTCCTTCCATGCAGTGAAGGAATTTAGTGCACTCAAATTCCCCACTATCTTAGCTCAATAATACGGATCAGTTTTTTTTCACCTTGGTTTCTTCATATTGGCAATCAGCAGAGTTAAATATACAAGGATCATTTTGTCCTTTTTCATGTTGACATTGTTRGTAGAATCCACTTGGTAAGTTCACCTCAACTCCAGGATAAAGTCCTATATAGATTCCTTTGGGGATGTGTAGCATATGATTCACAGTTTGCAATACAAATACCCTGATACATCACTTATTTACTATTAGTATTTGATTATTATACCATTTTGCAAAGTCTTAAAACCACATTTTAATTAGTGTTGCTTGGAGCAGTTCAGAATATGTTTTTTTTCCTTGAAAGCAGAAGCTGTAATGGGTATAATTTATGCTCTCTTTGCATGCAGCATCTCAATGAGAAGGTTATTACACGGCACATCCCCATTCAGGTGTTTGTAATAGAGGTATTCTTCGGCCTGCATACTGATGGCCCGGATTTCTGGTAGTCGCAGGAGAAGCTGCCCAAATTTGTCTGTTTGCTGTGGGTAATTACACATTGTGTAGTCCAGCAGAGCAGCATTCACTTGTTCCTGAACCCCTTCCACAAGCTGGAAGTTCTCGAGATTTTTGACATCTGAATGATAATAAAAAAAAAAAAGGTAACAATTCAGTTGCATTTTAATTCCTGCTTATGAAGGCAGTGTTTCACTAAATGGATGTATTTTTTTTTTTTGCCTCCTGACAAAAGCATACTTTACAAGCTGCTGAATATTCAGTGAACCCTTTTGCCAACTTTCCTGGGAAAATCATCACAAAAGAGCTTTAGTGGAGTGTCTTGTTGAAATTCTGCATATACCTCAAATCAATTAGACACCAATGGAGTCTGAGCAAGGTCAGCTCTTTTCATAGCTAACAAAAAGAAAGGTTGAGGATTCCTAAAGTAGAAGACCATAATATATTGCTAGCAAATGAGTCCCAAGAGGAAGCSCTATCTTTAACCTACTATGTTACACAATTCATATAATTCTGTATTAATTTTTCTGACCCAAGGTGAAATCTGTGTCCAGGGTATGATGTAGTTAATTCTAATAAAAAGTGACAGCGTTCTTGTTTCTGTTTGACATTTTCTAAATGATTCTGAAAGCCTTTGACTTGTCTAGCCTATGTTAATGAACCATCTGGTACACTCCAGTGACTGCCAAAATAATATTCCCTACAAGAAACTCTCTAAAATATATATTTCACTGACTAATGATCTTTATAAAATGAAATTATTGTCCTTTGGGTGGAATACTAGATAAGAATGGTGCCCTTTAACCTGCATATGGTTTCTGAAATCCAACACTGATTTTTTTTTTTTTCTGGTATTGGACAACGGGGCATTTACATCAGCACGGCAGGTACAGTTTGTTCACTCTGCCTCTGTTTGATTATTTTCTGTTCCTATACAGCCAGTTCTGGAAATGCTGGTCAGAGATAAATGCCAGTATATTATCTCCTCATTGTTTGCTCCCCTGTGTAAAAACCACTCCGATGGAATTGTCTTTTGACATGTCTGGTGCATGCAGAAGTTATTCTAAAGCTTGCAAATTAGAGTGCTGCTCTAATGCAGGAAGAGGGAACTGATCAAAGTGCACTTGCTGGGAGAGCTTGTTTTGGTTGGTGTTTGATTATCTWTACCATCAGTAGAGTACTCTAACACTTTCTTGTAAGGCTAATGGTGCTACTGGGCATAGCTAATGCTGCTAAATCACTTTGGATATAGACAAATCTGTTCATTTCTGGATGTACTTGGAGCATAGAAGATGGAGAATCTGGCAGAATTTGGTTCATTGTAAATGCCAGCCTTTGATKGTAGGGGAAATGAGTGTTTTCCTTTGCAAAACAGGAACACACGTTGTTCACCCGATCCATCGGGAGCCTGGCAGGCTCTGTAAATTGGGTCTCACTGCAYTTTTTCCTAGAAGTGCTTTAAACAGAGCAAATACTGGTTCCTGCACATAATTTTGTGCTGGAACATGTTTAAGTTGAGGGAAATGGTTGGAGGAGGCAACCATTGTCTTCTCAAAAAGAGGATAGGAGAGATGCCAAGGATCCCGGTGGCAGCTGGTGGCAGCACGCACAGGCTCCAGAGCCTGAGCTGTAGGCTGTGAGCAGGAGCCCCTGTGGATGTGCTGGCTGCCAGCTGCACATCGGGCTCCCTCTTGCATGAGCTGGGGCGACTGTTTCCTGCTGGGGTTGTTACTGCCTGCCTCTTTCCTGTCCCAGTTTCACTGGAAATGAAGCAACTGACTCTCCTGGATTTGTGCTGCTTGTTTGGGAACTGGGGACACAACATCCACCTGAATTTTGCTAGCTGACTTAAGGAACTCGCCAGTAATTCTTAAATTATGATGGCTGTYCAACAAGAATCATCTGAACTTTACATTATCCCGAGTGGAGAGGAATGGAAACTTCAAAGCTGCTATGCCTGGTCCCTTAGCTATTCAAACTCATTTATCCAAAGTCTTTTTGCCAGTGTCTCCGGAGATCTTTGGATAATCATGTTTTCATGTTTTACACTGGACATTTTCTCACACAAAAACATAGCTGTTTATTGCTTTATGTACCTACAGAAAACTCCCAGGATATTTTGTAGCTTGTGCAACCTGGTTTAAAAATTGGGTGTTCTAAGCATATTTTTATAAAGTTAAGAAAGAAACAGTATCAACTATCACAATTAATTTAAGTAGGTTGTTTCAGATGCAAAATATAATCATGAATGAATTGCTAGAAAATAAAAACTCCCACAGAAAACAGGGACTATGCTGGAGATTAAACTGTTAAACAGCAAGGTAAAATGTATGATGATTTCAGAATCAGTATTTTACACTTTTTTTCCTCTGTAAAAATAACTTTAAAAGTTAGAAAGTTTTAGAAACTGTTCGCTGGTTCAACCTGCTTTAAATTCAAAGGACATTTTTCTGTTGCCGTCTGTCTGTTTTGAGCCATACTGCCTATGAAATTGTGCTGGCTTCTTGGAAAACCAGGTTCATTAGTATTTTTGCCCCCTGTTTAAATGCTATTGCATGGATAATATATTTATTGAAAAATCACAAGATAAATTTTTGCAGAGATKAAGAAGAAGCAAAATCTGAGGATTGCAAACTTTTAATGTTTTTCTACAAAAGTTAATATATGTTTTAGAGTGAAGTTAATGTATGTTTTAGAGATACCTTCTGTTTTTTAGCTGTATTGATACCATACYCCAAGTCAAGAGGAGGCTTTATATTTGATGTGTTACCCCCAAACAGGATCAGTGACTTCTGGCAGTGCAGTGCAAGGTGTTCTTATATACCCGTCAGCTGCGTGGCCTCAAGGAGCTCCATGGGGTTTCAGAACTACCAGGTAAGCTCTGTGCTGTTTTCTTTTCTTATCTCAGCGGACAGTTCCTTCAATACTCACATGTGGCAATGCAAGCACTGAAGGCAAGATGTAAAAGCAAGTCCAATTGATACTAAAAATAAACAAAAGGTGGTTCTGTGCCCTCTATGCCCCATTCAGCCTGGGGAAATAATTTTAATATCTTTCCTCTAAACAAATTCTTGCTATTTGTGGTAAGGCTCAGTGCTTCTAAACAAGATGTTATTGGTGAACCAGTGGAAAATTTGCACATTTTTCCTGACTTTCTATACTGAATCAGACACAGTCCAAATAATTACAGCTTAGGACATCACTRCACAATTCATCTGTTTGTAGATCTCTCCAGGACTGCAATTATAATAGTGAGTTTTAGAGGCAACCTGATTTGGAGTGAGTCTCCATGAAGTGACCAAGATCTCTGGCTATGACTTTTGATAAGTGCTCTTATCTCACATACATTAACTGTTGCAATAAAGCAAACAAAACAGTCTGAAATGAGAGAAGTCAAAGGATGTGTGCTGAGAGCACTGTGTAAAGCTCCATTATCACCTCTCAGGTTCTCCTATGATATTTTGAATATGTCAAAAATAGGTTTGTTGAAACCATAGTTGCAATAAAAGTTATGTTGTTCTTTTTGAGTGAGATCAGGAACTCTAGCTCTGCTAAGGATAAATAATAACAAAGGAAAATATGTAAATATTAAGTTATTTCCAGTAACTTCAAGTTATGCAGGTAGAACAAGAAATGATACACAGTTTTTACTGGAGGTATTTAGTGTTACCTAGTAGTGATACAAATGAGATTAAATAGCTTTGCGGTTTAACTAGCTGGTTTTCCTGTGGTTTGAGTTTGGTTTTGTGCTTGGTATTTATTATGTAATTCTGGCTAAACAGATGTGATTTAATTTTACGAATRTTTCCTTTGACTGCTAATGAGTTAACTTGGTGAGACATCAAGCAATGCTGGTGTAACTGCTGAAGCAGTTGTGKACGAGCATGAAATCTGCTACTGACGCGTACAGCACAACATCCTTTATGCTTTCACAGAATTCCTCATTCCTATTATTTTTTTAAACTGGAGTGTCTCTTTTCAATCTTTACATCTGTTAGTAACAATTTAAAATACACRTGTTTAAGCTTAATGCAAGAAATCATTTTGTGAAGTTTAGATGCTTGTAAATTAAATGAGTAGGAGTAGGTCTCCCCCTCCCACCCACACACCCTTTAAATCCTAGCAGCTAGAAAAAGTGTTTTGTGTTGCTACAGTAAGTATCAGTCTCTTAGCTCTTCTACTTTATTCACTCAGGGACTAATTACCAACTTTTTACATGAAACAGCCTTACTGTGAGCTCACAGTGGGGCGCGCATCTTTTTCTATCCTTATTGAAAAGTAAACCCTTAGGTCTTCTGGAATATATTATATGTTTTACAAGAAATAGCAATTGCTTTTCTGTCAAACAAAGAATTTTTGTTCTCTATAGCTTACTTTTGACGATTAAGACAAAAACAGTATTATAGTGTGTCAGGATCTGCTCTGCAGTCACAATAAAGATCTGCCAGTATTCCCAGATAACCCCCCATTTTGATTATTTTCTACATCTGCTATAAAGCTGTGCATTAAGCTGAAACTGCATRCAACATTCAGCCCAAGGAGAACACTTTTGCATATTTTTCCCCAAAATGGGTCTGGTCTTTAGAGGGGAAAAATATTTAGGTTTCAGAGAGAGATTTTCTCTCTCACATATTCTGAACATGAAATACTGAAAATTTAGGGGTGTACTAATCTACAGAGAGTTTCCTTTGGTCTGGGAATTTTGAAAAGAAAAATGAAACAGAATGAGAGATTTAAATTTGRAAAACAGTAACTCCTTAGGAGCACTAAATATCTCCCAGAGAAAGCYGGTTAAACTTTACTGCTCACGTCTTTTATTTGATACTGTTTCTACATGAAACAATGAAGAGGTGTGAACCCAGATCAGCTGCCTCTCTGCTTTTTGCACCATTGCAAGGACGAAATAAGATTTTGGGTCTGTCCATGGGGAAGAGGATTTCTCACTTTCTCAAGGCTGGAAGCAGTCTCACAGATACTCCAGGCACTAGGGCTTGTTAGCAACCCAGGCCTGAGCTTCCTCACCCTGAGGGGGCTGATGAATMCCATAATTTAAGGGTTTCACTGAAACCCAACCCTCTAATGCTTAGCAGCTCTTTGGAATGACTGATCAGCTCGTAGGTAAACTGTGATATCTCCCAAACTCTGCTGAGGGTGGTTTTGGCCCTCAGACTCGCCCCCAAGAGGTTTGCCTGTTCTTTCCAGCCATGCTGCATGGCCTGAGAAGCAGCATTGCCTTGCCCTAGAAACATTCTGTTTTACCAGGGAAAGCAAAGACGTGCCTCCTCACATGGGTTCTCATCAGGGGCTTAAGTGTGAGGCCAATTCCCATTTGAGCTTGAAGATGGAATATGTTAATTCTGATGAAGGTTTTTACCCCAGAGTAGTTCAAAGAAGGGGAATTAACTAGAACTGAGGTGATGTTACTCAAGCTTCCTCTGTTTAAAGAGATTTTTTCTATTATTTTCCTACTTTCTGTTACTTCTGCAAAATSTGTGGGTTGCAGGACTTAAAACACAGGTGAATTTTTTTGAAGGCAAGTGTCGTAATGGTTGATAAAGTACCAGTCTCTGAAAAATACCCACAATTCTCCTTCACTGAAACTAAGGGCAACAGCAGCAGTTCCATATAGCACATCTGTCATGAAGGCAGATGCATRCCATTCTATAGCTAAGCCTTCTTGACAGACAAAATGCTATAATGAAGAAAGATTTATGGTAAAGATAAGCTCCTTACTGCAAAATTCCCCTCAATTTTATTACAGCAGGGCTGTGCTGAATATTATTCACTTAGAAATCATGGAAAACAATTCTTGATAGATGTTTGTTAATCAGTGATAAGCTGCATATATTTACCACCTTTCAAACCTTGAAAAACCTTAACACTATAACAACAGAAACTACTTTCCTTAAGACTCCCAAGTCCAAACTGAATCTGTAAAAACCTTTTCTGTCTTTAGGATTCTTTTTTGGCAGTGTCTAAGCTGTCTGTAACAGTGCAACAGTCGATCTCTAACTATTTATTAGGGTCATAAAGCAATTTTCATTTTCAGTTGAAGTAAAATCTGATAATGGCCACAGTGTTTTGAAAATCTTATTTAAATTCTTCTGTAGCAAAGCTTTTCATTCATGCCTAAGTATTGGGCAAAACTGTATATATTTTAAAGTGAGAGTACGATTCTTATGAGGAACAAGCTGTAATTCTTAGTCTGAATCCTGTTTCATTCCCTCAGTTTTCAATCTTGATGGACCTTTGGTTTCCTTCAGAACAACTCAACTAAAACATTTTGATACTGTTTTACAGTGGTAGGCTTCTTTCTAATGCTATTTAAAATATTGGAGCCTATTTTTCTCTTCTAAAAAGATTGTAAAATGGGTGGATTCTTACTGAAAAGTTCCTGATGTCTGTTAAGAACCATACTTATTGATCTTGTGAATAATTTTATAATTGCTTTTTCTGCTGTTAGCTCTGCAATGGGAAGAGAGRCTTGGGGAAATAAGGTGGATTCCTCACCTCATGGAAGTAGGTTAYGATATTTCACTTGTTTCTTTTCTTTCAGTTCCCAGTAAAGACAAAGGGCAAAGCTTAATTTGATTTCTTGAATCTTTATGACCGGTGTAATTACTGAGTCATTACTCAGGAAAATAAAACAGCTTTGACTTTCAGCAGCTCAGGCTGAATTTACTCTCTTGAAAGTTAAACAAACAAACAAAATCTCCACTCGCCTCTTGTCCCAACACCCCAGGAACCAACATCCTTATTACTTGCAAATGAGGCATATGTGATATGGTGATCATTGAAACACAATAAAACAAGATCCTGCCAGGCGTCTGACGGAAGAGCTGCTCACAAAGTCCACAGCAGCTACACCCTTAAACACAAAGTCCAGCATTTCTCATTGAAACTCAGAAGGGAAAACTACATCCASATACATCCACACAGCCAGGGCTGTGCAGAGCATGTTGGGATGAAACTGTGGCCCAGTCCAGAAGATGCTGGGACAGTCCACAGACCAGTGATTCCACTGCTGGCACTTCATCTTGGCCATGTTTCAACTCCTCTACGCCGTCACTTTCCTTCATTTTCAAAAGCTCTCTCCATGCCTGCAGTTCTGCCCCTGCTGCAGTCCCAGCCTGCTCCTGCCTTGTGTGTCGGCAATGAAATGTGTTGCTTGTCTCTTGCTCATCTGGGACTGAGGGCAGCCCATCTATTGCCCAAAGGTTTATTCTGTAGGTATTTTAATCCATGCTTAAGCACTCATTGATAGGATTATGTTCCATGTATAGGAGTAACTGCTGCTTTCTTTGAAGACATGACAGAGRAACAGGAATCTGGAGAGCAGTTGCTCTGCTGTGTCTTTGAGGAAATTCCCCAAACAACTGGAGTCTCTCACCATGCCAGTGGGTGGTTTTTGCTGTTGCTGGCTACAGGCTGTTCTCAGTGAAAGCGTGCTCCACTCTTGAGGTTGAAACTTTGCTGGTGCACTGAAAAAAATGACTCTAGGTGATAAAGCCCAAATTTACTGCCTGCCTTTGTAGGCTGGTGGAAAGGGAACCTGCCTGGGCTGATGTGGCTTCCTGGTTCCTGCTTCCAGGCTTGTTTGGGTATTTGACCTAGTGACTGCTCAATCCTAGAACAAATGTCTCAATCTAAGTCTCTCTTTTTCAGGAGAAAGTGATAAGCTGTCCTCAACTGTTGAGGCATGATCATATTTTTTAAGCCAACACATGTTGGTAAACCAGGGCAGAAGTGATTTAGTGAGGGTCTTGCAGATAAACTGAGAAAGAAAGTGAGTCAAAACTCATGGGTTTTTTTTCAGAATTCCTCACCTCATCCCAGGGTCACATTGTATGCTTGGGCTAGAAATGTTYGTCTTTGAATATTCAGTTATAATAAGCATAGATAACAGAACTGTGCTAATTAGCATGCTATCAGCAGGTTTTTATATTTATATATATCCTTACATGAAGGCAAATMTACAGCCATTGCACTAATATCACAGTATCACATTTCATAAAAGCAAAAATCAGGCTTGTGATAAGCTAAAAAAAATAAGAATGAATAGTAAATTTATTGAACCARAGGGTTTCCCCAGATAATTTCTGCAACATCATTTTAATCTTCAATAACATACAGTACTGTTGATGTTTTAAGGGAATTGTCTGTCAATGCCTACAATTTGTAGGGTGTGAGCAGTTTAAGATGTTATAAATATTTATGAACTTCCTGGGAATGGTGATTGGGACATCATACAAAGTCCTTGAAGTTACGAACTGAGGCCGAAAGGGTGTTATATGCCAATYGCAATAATAGTGTGGTATAATGTTAAGAGGAGCAAGAAACAATCTGTTATTTAGCTGAGAATAAGCTGAATATTTAGAAAATAAGGAATGAAATTTTTGAGAAATCTGCTTTTACCTAGAAAAATTTTGCTGTGCTTTTGCCTAGACATTTGTGACTTTTCTGAATGTTTGCATTTATTGYTCTCATGAGAAGCTTGCACATTATCTATCCTTTCCCTTTCTATCCRTCTCCTGCTACTCAAGTACTGTTTAAAGTAGGAATGATGGAACAGATTAATCTCTGAGGTATTTCTACTGCTGCCACTAGAACTAGACCAAGGGGTGATATAGTCCGAAAAGAAGAAATATAAATATTTTCTGGAAAAATATATTATATAAATTTCTACTGAGGTTAAAACACAGAAATGTAGCTGCCACTGAAACCCTTTTGAGTAGCAGGTTCTATCCTTTTATAAAGCCCATCTGTCTCTGCAGAGTATAAAAAATGCATGATCATAAAAAGCAGTACTCCTTAGGGGAAAAATCTCTCTGTACTAATCTTGTAGTCACTTCACAAAACAGTTTTTAATCCCAAATTTGCATTTGATTTTCAGTCAGGAACTTTTGTGGTTTTTGCAAAGTTTTCTTATTCCATTAGAATAAGATATGAGGTACAGTTTGTTCAGGTGGCAAGTCCAGACTATGAATAAACCAACGTTATCATATGAAAGAGAATTAAACAGGCAGATCCAAGTGGGGATATATTAAGCCAAATTTAAGCTCCAGTAGTTGAATTTAGCCTGTACTAGATGTCTGGTTTGCCTCAGGATATATTCAGCTTTCCAGCTAATCGACTGAGGAAAACTGCCTCAGGTATGATAAAATTTACAAGAGAGCTCAGTCGAATAGCTCTTGTTATAAATACTAGCTTAAAGGCATTCTTCTGGTCTTTGGGATCAGAACTATATTTGCATTTAATTATTATATTGCAAACTTTTTTGAACTTGGTTAAAAATATTAGACCAGCCAGTTAGGTTTATATCATTATAGTGCCTTCCAGTTAATGGTAGAACTTCATACCATTTTTTTATTACTTGGTGAATTTTATTTGGCTTTATTCTTTTGTTTAGATCCAAAGTCTCACAGGAGCAAAAATTATTATAATATATTCTCCCTGGGAGAAGGAGAGATAGTTAAGTAAAGGTGTTTTAGTGATGTGCTAATCTAAGAGGTACAGCATTCTACTGTGATTTTCTGTCAANAGTGATGTGCTAATCTAAGAGGTACAGCATTCTACTGTGATTTTCTGTCAATGTAATTGACAAATAATTCAGAGTTTTAAGCCTTTTGCACTATTGCCATGTGGCAGAAAAAAGAAACTCTTTATTCTCTTGTACTCTGAGTATTGTCTTCATGGACAATTAACACACCTAAGGTAAGTAATTTTCTGCTGCAGTATTTCAAAGCATATTGTTTCTTACATTGCATATTGATCTGAGTGGATGTTGCAAATTTCACTTTTTACTGTCCCAGATGTCAGAGCTTAGTTGTGGAAATGGTTTGGCAAGTGGGATGACAGAAGCCCCAAACAGGCATATCTGTAAATACACTGCAAGTGCCAGTGCCGCCTTGTCGGAAATAGTGAACCAGCATCCATTGTATGTGTCAAAAGAGCCTTTGGACTATTTTTCCAAGGACTTGGGTGTGTTCTTCATTCTTTTTGCTTCAACTTTTAAACATACAGCTATGAAAGCTAAAGAAGAGCCCACCTGAAAGTCCCTCTGGCGACATGATTACTCCTTAATCAAACACATAGGGTAGAGAAGTGTGGAATAGAGCAAATACTGTTACACCTGCATTTCAAACAGGCAGCTCTAAGAAAGTTTTATTTTTCAGCTACCTCTGATTTCTTGACAGGCAGCCCTGGTTAGAAAGGACTGGATACTGTCAGTAAGGTACTGCCTTAGCACATTTTTAACATTTCAATTGCTCAATAAGGAACAGCAGCAAGTTAACTCCAGATTTGTGATCACTGATCAGCTCAGACTGAAAGGTTTTGGTCAAATATGGAGGAGATGTTCCCAGAGACAACACAGTCACAGGCTTAGCAGGAGGAGCATGAATTATGGGGCTCCAGATCCCCACTAGCCAAGAAATAGTGCTTTCCTGTAGCCCTGCAGCCACAGCAGACAGTGGGATATGTGTTTGGTAGGATACAGTTCATGCATGAACACATGTGCATCCTCATGCTGTAGTTTCACGGAAATCCACAGGCTTTCAAATCTAAGGTATTGAGCATCAACTGCTGCATTTACAGCTGTAAATCACCACAGTCTCAAAATGCCAAAGTAACCACTAACACCTGCAGAAGAGCTGCCCACCTGCCCTGCGGGACTCCTGCCCGATTGCTGGGGAAMTGACCTGAAACGCTAAATGGTCCGGGCTTGTTCAAGGCAGTGTGCTCACATGCTTACTGTTCTTGCCTTTCTTCATTTACATTCACTAATTGGAAGTTAATTTGTTCCCAGAGGCAAATAAATATATTTAAACCAAAAATTATACTGTTCCTTCCAAACCTTGTGTTGAAAAGCAACTCATTGCTGCTCCTTATGCACAGTCCTAGGAACACCTGTGAGTGTGTGGTAACACTGTACTGCCTCRTACAATTCTATCCCATTTGTGTGTTTCACACAGAGATTATTGGTGTTTTCACCTTTGCTTGCTTTGACTGGTGAGATAGACTAGTTCAACAAAGATTACAACAATTCTTACCACATCTGTCCAGCCAAGCCTCGTAAACTCACAGTTAAGCGCAGCTCGGCAATTAATTTTGGTATTAATTTCCTCTGTCAACCTTAGATTTAAAAAAAACCACAGATCACAGTACAGAAAGTACAAATCAAGCCTGACACTTGGGAAAAAAATCACATACTGGAAAACTTGACATAGAATCCAGTGGTGTCAAAAATCCTAGATATTTGTTGTTTCAAATTCAGACATTCTTCATTTAGACCAAAATTACAGACATCTGTAGTGTACCTTACTGCTGGAGACTATTTAAGAGCTAGGTGCTCTCACAGCACGGTACTCTTTATGTGCACAGTAATGAAAGTTCACTATTGATTTTTCTGTAGCTGCTTGTAACTATTATAGTTGATACATCAATAGAAAAGGAAAGCACAATGTTTCACAGGAGGCAGAAAATCAGAGAATACATGATGCCGTGACAGTAAATCATGGCATAATCTCAGGAATTGATAGATGGTTACTGCTCACTTGAAACCCATGGCTTTCTCTGAAAAGACTAACCTATAATCATCCAATATGTTCTAACAGACTGACTGCCCATAATAGTGGGAAAGGACACAAYACAATGTTTCATCTCTAGAGTAATGGTTTCCACAAACCAGGTTGTTGTGGTGGAATTCGTTTTGTGTGTTACTGCAAAGGAGGGAAAAAGAGTGGTGAGAATGCCATTTAGACTAATAGTTACAGGTTGTAGGAAAAAA